>NC_091240.1:17926738-18236997 GCF_040958095.1 Procambarus clarkii | reverse complement strand
CCAGTGGATGGTATTGGATCCCATACCCTTCCTGTGGGTGGAAGTGATCCCCATACATTCTTGTGGGTGGATGTGACCCCCTACTCATCCTGCGGGTGTTATTGGACCCCTTACCCACCTAACAGGTGGTAGTGGACCCTATACTAATCCTATAGTTTCCAATATTCCACACCATACCATCCTGTTTGCAGTAGTTTACCCTATATACATTCCAACATAACATCGTTTCTGTTAGCGTTCTACAAAACATTCTTTAAAGATTTCTAAAGCACAAACTATGGTATATAATATTGATTGGTGAAGCACTTATTCTATGTAATAATTTATTGTGCTTATTATAATTTACTAAGAACAACTAATATTTCTCAAACAAAACTACGAGCCTTCAATAGGATGTAGCTGATCTGTAATATTATAAGAGCATGGACAATAGTAGGTGAATTTCACAACCCATGTGGACCTGAAAACTACAATTTTCGTTATAATTGAACCAATCACGACTATTCAGCTATCTACGTTGATGACGAGTACTGTGAGACGTAAATTGGTATGTGAGGAAGAGTTTGAGCCTTGGTAAAAAAGTTAACTGGGAATATATCACATATGTACTAAATCACATTCCACATATTGACTTTAAGCACTAGTCATATATGTACTGTCTTGTGTGAGAACGGGTTGAGAAAGACATATGACAATGTTGTTTCCAATACAAATGATAAAAAACAAGTGTGTTTTCATTAGAATTAACTATAATGTTCTTGATTTTCCGTTTATATTAACGAGGGAAGATGTACACGTAAAACCGCTCTAATCCGGCTGAAACGTCGATATATGCAATAAAAACCGAACTTCTCCCCTTTTCAACATCTTACTCAGTATTTTAACGAGAAACAAATAGATGATTGAAAATGAAGTATTTAAGGTTATTATCTAATCAATTATGTGTTTGCATCATTTTATCGTATATATATGAATTAATACCCATGGACGGAAAATTCACAAAAACGTGGAAAACGGCAAAATATTGCCTAATTCGATGATATTTTGTTTAAATCACATGAAGGAAAAGGAGATGATAAACGTCAAAATATTGCTAATTCGATGATTTTTCGTACGAAACAAAATGCAAGAAAACTTGCTTAAAATGCAATATTATGCGAAATTCTGAGATTTGAAGGCCAAATCACATATCGTGATACTACATGAAATAGTATCGAAATATTGGTAAAAATGAATATATTTACGTAATATCAAACTACATGAAAAACGTGAAAAAAGTCACTATATAACCATATTTGAGGATTTTAACTTCAAATCATAGAGCGAGGTTTCGTATTATTTAGGATCCAAGAAAAGACATATGACAATGTTGTTTCCAATACAAATGATAAAAAACAATGTGTTTTCATTAGAATTAACTATAATGTTCTTGATTTTCCGTTTATATTAACGAGGGAAGATGTACACGTAAAACCGCTCTAATCCGGCTGAAACGTCGATATATGCAATAAAAACCGAACTTCTCCCCTTTTCAATATCTTACTCAGTATTTTAACGAGAAACAAATAGATGATTGAAAATGAAGTATTTAAGGTTATTATCTAATCAATTATGTGTTTGCATCATTTTTATCGTATATATATGAATTAATACCCATGGACGGAAAATTCACAAAAACGTGGAAAACGGCAAAATATTGCCTAATTCGATGATATTTTGTTTAAATCACATGAAGGAAAAGGAGATGATAAACGTCAAAATATTGCTAAATTCGATGATTTTCGTACGAAACAAAATGCAAGAAAACTTGCTTAAAATGCAATATTATGCGAAATTCTGAGATTTGAAGGCCAAATCACATATCGTGATACTACATGAAATAGTATCGAAATATTGGTAAAAATGAATATATTTACGTAATATCAAACTACATGAAAAACGTGAAAAAAGTCACTATATAACCATATTTGAGGATTTTAACTTCAAATCATAGAGCGAGGTTTCGTATTATTTAGGATCCAAGAAAAGACATATGACAATGTTGTTTCCAATACAAATGATAAAAAACAATGTGTTTTCATTAGAATTAACTATAATGTTCTTGATTTTCCGTTTATATTAACGAGGGAAGATGTACACGTAAAACCGCTCTAATCCGGCTGAAACGTCGATATATGCAATAAAAACCGAACTTCTCCCCTTTTCAATATCTTACTCAGTATTTTAACGAGAAACAAATAGATGATTGAAAATGAAGTATTTAAGGTTATTATCTAATCAATTATGTGTTTGCATCATTTTTATCGTATATATATATGAATTAATACCCATGGACGGAAAATTCACAAAAACGTGGAAAACGGCAAAATATTGCCTAATTCGATGATATTTTGTTTAAATCACATGAAGGAAAAGGAGATGATAAACGTTAAAATATTGCTAATTTCGATGATTTTCGTACGAAGCAAAATGCAAGAAAACTTGCTTAAAATGCAATATTATGCGAAATTCTGAGATTTGAAGGCCAAATCACATATCGTGATACTACATGAAATAGTATCGAAATATTGGTAAAAATGAATATATTTACGTAATATCAAACTACATGAAAAACGTGAAAAAAGTCACTATTTAACCATATTTGAGGATTTTAACTTCAAATCATAGAGCGAGGTTTCGTATTATTTGGATCCAAGAAAAGACATATGACAATGTTGTTTCCAATACAAATGATAAAAAACAATGTGTTTTCATTAGAATTAACTATAATGTTCTTGATTTTCCGTTTATATTAACGATGGAAGATGTACACGTAAAACCGCTCTAATCCGGCTGAAACGTCGATATATGCAATAAAAACCGAACTTCTCCCCTTTTCAATATCTTACTCAGTATTTTAACGAGAAACAAATAGATGATTGAAAATGAAGTATTTAAGGTTATTATCTAATCAATTATGTGTTTGCATCATTTTTATCGTATATATATATGAATTAATACCCATGGACGGAAAATTCACAAAAACGTGGAAAACGGCAAAATATTGCCTAATTCGATGATATTTTGTTTAAATCACATGAAGGAAAAGGAGATGATAAACGTCAAAATATTGCTAAATTCGATGATTTTCGTACGAAAGCAAAATGCAAGAAAACTTGCTTAAAATGCAATATTATGCGAAATTCTGAGATTTGAAGGCCAAATCACATATCGTGATACTACATGAAATAGTATCGAAATATTGGTAAAAATGAATATATTTACGTAATATCAAACTACATGAAAAACGTGAAAAAAGTCACTATATAACCATATTTGAGGATTTAACTTCAAATCATAGAGCAAGGTTTCGTATTATTTGGATCCAAGAAAAGACATATGACAATGTTGTTTCCAATACAAATGATAAAAATCAATGTGTTTTCATTAGAATTAACTAATATGTTCCTGGATTTTCCGTTTATATTACCGATGGAAGATGTACACGTAAAATCGCTCTAATCCGGCTGAAACGTCGATATATGCAATAAAAACAGAACTTCTCCCCTTTTCAATATCTTACTCAGTATTTTAACGAGAAAGAAATAGATTGATTGAAAATGAAGTATTTAAGGTTATTATCTAATCAATTATGTGTTTGCATCATTTTTATCGTATATATATGATTAAGTACCCATGGACTGAAAATTCACAAAAACGTGGAAAACGGCAAAATATTGCCTAATTCGATGATATTTTGTTTAAATCACATGAAGGAAAAGGAGATGATAAACGTCAAAATATTGCTATATTCGATGATTTTTCGTACGAAACAAAATGCAAGAAAACTTGCTTAAAATGCAATATTATGCGAAATTCTGAGATTTGTAAGGCAAATCACATATCGTGATACTACATGAAATAGTATCGAAATATTGGTAAAAATGAATATATTTACGTAATATCAAATCTACATGAAAAACGTGAAAAAAGTCACTATATAACCATATTTGAGGATTTTAACTTCAAATCATAGAGCGAGGTTTCGTATTATTTAGATCCAAGAAAAGACATATGACAATGTTGTTTCCAATACAAATGATAAAAAACAATGTGTTTTCATTAGAATTAACTATAATGTTCTTGATTTTCCGTTTATATTAACGATGGAAGATGTACACGTAAAACCGCTCTAATCCGGCTGAAACGTCGATATATGCAATAAAAACCGAACTTCTCCCCTTTTCAATATCTTACTCAGTATTTTAACGAGAAACAAATAGATGATTGAAAATGAAGTATTTAAGGTTATTATCTAATCAATTATGTGTTTGCATCATTTTTATCGTATATATATGAATTAATACCCATGGACGGAAAATTCACAAAAACGTGGAAAACGGCAAAATATTGCCTAATTCGATGATATTTTGTTTAAATCACATGAAGGAAAAGGGGATGATAAACGTCAAAATATTGCTAAATTCGATGATTTTCCGTACGAAACAAAATGCAAGAAAACTTGCTTAAAATGCAATATTATGCGAAATTCTGAGATTTCAAGGCCAAATCACATATCGTGATACTACATGAAATAGTATCGAAATATTGGTAAAAATGAATATATTTACGTAATATCAAACTACATGAAAAACGTGAAAAAAGTCACTATATAACCATATTTGAGGATTTTAACTTCAAATCATAGAGCGAGGTTTCGTATTATTTAGATCCAAGAAAAGACATATGACAATGTTGTTTCCAATACAAATGATAAAAATCAATGTGTTTTCATTAGAATTAACTAATATGTTCCTGGATTTTCCGTTTATATTACCGATGAAAGATGTACACGTAAAATCGCTCTATTCCGGCTGAAACGTCGATATATGCAATAAAAACAGAACTTCTCCCCTTTTCAATATCTTACTCAGTATTTTAACGAGAAAGAAATAGATTGATTGAAAATGAAGTATTTAAGGTTATTATCTAATCAATTATGTGTTTGCATCATTTTTATCGTATATATATGAATTAAAACCCATGGACTGAAAATTCACAAAAACGTGGAAAACGGCAAAATATTGCCTAATTCGATGATATTTTGTTTAAATCACATGAAGGAAAAGGAGATGATAAACGTCAAAATATTGCTATATTCGATGATTTTTCGTACGAAACAAAATGCAAGAAAACTTGCTTAAAATGCAATATTATGCGAAATTCTGAGATTTGAAGGCCAAATCACATATCGTGATACTACATGAAATAGTATCGAAATATTGGTAAAAATGAATATATTTACGTAATATCAATCTACATGAAAAACGTGAAAAAAGTCACTATATAACCATATTTGAGGATTTTAACTTCAAATCATAGAGCGAGGTTTCGTATTATTTAGATCCAAGAAAAGACATATGACAATGTTGTTTCCAATACAAATGATAAAAAACAATGTGTTTTCATTAGAATTAACTATAATGTTCTTGATTTTCCGTTTATATTAACGATGGAAGATGTACACGTAAAACCGCTCTAATCCGGCTGAAACGTCGATATATGCAATAAAAACCGAACTTCTCCCCTTTTCAATATCTTACTCAGTATTTTAACGAGAAACAAATAGATGATTGAAAATGAAGTATTTAAGGTTATTATCTAATCAATTATGTGTTTGCATCATTTTTATCGTATATATATGAATTAATACCCATGGACTGAAAATTCACAAAAACGTGGAAAACGGCAAAATATTGCCTAATTCGATGATATTTTGTTTAAATCACATGAAGGAAAAGGAGATGATAAACGTCAAAATATTGCTATATTCGATGATTTTTCGTACGAAACAAAATGCAAGAAAACTTGCTTAAAATGCAATATTATGCGAAATTCTGAGATTTGAAGGCCAAATCACATATCGTGATACTACATGAAATAGTATCGAAATATTGGTAAAAATGAATATATTTACGTAATATCAAATCTACATGAAAAACGTGAAAAAAGTCACTATATAACCATATTTGAGGATTTTAACTTCAAATCATAGAGCGAGGTTTCGTATTATTTAGATCCAAGAAAAGACATATGACAATGTTGTTTCCAATACAAATGATAAAAAACAATGTGTTTTCATTAGAATTAACTATAATGTTCTTGATTTTCCGTTATATTAACGAGGGAAGATGTACACGTAAAACCGCTCTAATCCGGCTGAAACGTCGATATATGCAATAAAAACCGAACTTCTCCCCTTTTCAATATCTTACTCAGTATTTTAACGAGAAACAAATAGATGATTGAAAATGAAGTATTTAAGGTTATTATCTAATCAATTATGTGTTTGCATCATTTTTATCGTATATATATGAATTAATACCCATGGACGGAAAATTCACAAAAACGTGGAAAACGGCAAAATATTGCCTAATTCGATGATATTTTGTTTAAATCACATGAAGGAAAAGGAGATGATAAACGTCAAAATATTGCTAAATTCGATGATTTTCGTACGAAACAAAATGCAAGAAAACTTGCTTAAAATGCAATATTATGCGAAATTCTGAGATTTGAAGGCCAAATCACATATCGTGATACTACATGAAATAGTATCGAAATATTGGTAAAAATGAATATATTTACGTAATATCAAACTACATGAAAAACGTGAAAAAAGTCACTATATAACCATATTTGAGGATTTTAACTTCAAATCATAGAGCGAGGTTTCGTATTATTTAGATCCAAGAAAAGACATATGACAATGTTGTTTCCAATACAAATGATAAAAAACAATGTGTTTTCATTAGAATTAACTATAATGTTCTTGATTTTCCGTTTATATTAACGATGGAAGATGTACACGTAAAACCGCTCTAATCCGGCTGAAACGTCGATATATGCAATAAAAACCGAACTTCTCCCCTTTTCAATATCTTACTCAGTATTTTAACGAGAAACAAATAGATGATTGAAAATGAAGTATTTAAGGTTATTATCTAATCAATTATGTGTTTGCATCATTTTTATCGTATATATATATGAATTAATACCCATGGACGGAAAATTCACAAAAACGTGGAAAACGGCAAAATATTGCCTAATTCGATGATATTTTGTTTAAATCACATGAAGGAAAAGGAGATGATAAACGTCAAAATATTGCTAAATTCGATGATTTTTCGTACGAAGCAAAATGCAAGAAAACTTGCTTAAAATGCAATATTATGCGAAATTCTGAGATTTGAAGGCCAAATCACATATCGTGATACTACATGAAATAGTATCGAAATATTGGTAAAAATGAATATATTTACGTAATATCAAACTACATGAAAAACGTGAAAAAAGTCACTATATAACCATATTTGAGGATTTTAACTTCAAATCATAGAGCGAGGTTTCGTATTATTTAGGATCCAAGAAAAGACATATGACAATGTTGTTTCCAATACAAATGATAAAAAACAATGTGTTTTCATTAGAATTAACTATAATGTTCTTGATTTTCCGTTTATATTAACGATGGAAGATGTACACGTAAAACCGCTCTAATCCGGCTGAAACGTCGATATATGCAATAAAAACCGAACTTCTCCCCTTTTCAATATCTTACTCAGTATTTTAACGAGAAACAAATAGATGATTGAAAATGAAGTATTTAAGGTTATTATCTAATCAATTATGTGTTTGCATCATTTTTATCGTATATATATATGAATTAATACCCATGGACGGAAAATTCACAAAAACGTGGAAAACGGCAAAATATTGCCTAATTCGATGATATTTTGTTTAAATCACATGAAGGAAAAGGAGATGATAAACGTTAAAATATTGCTAATTTCGATGATTTTTCGTACGAAGCAAAATGCAAGAAAACTTGCTTAAAATGCAATATTATGCGAAATTCTGAGATTTGAAGGCCAAATCACATATCGTGATACTACATGAAATAGTATCGAAATATTGGTAAAAATGAATATATTTACGTAATATCAAACTACATGAAAAACGTGAAAAAAGTCACTATATAACCATATTTGAGGATTTTAACTTCAAATCATAGAGCGAGGTTTCGTATTATTTAGGATCCAAGAAAAGACATATGACAATGTTGTTTCCAATACAAATGATAAAATACAATGTGTTTTCATTAGAATTAACCTATAATGTTCTTGATTTTCCGTTTATATTAACGAGGGAAGATGTACACGTAAAACCGCTCTAATCCGGCTGAAACGTCGATATATGCAATAAAAACCGAACATTTTACTCAGTATTTTAACGAGAAACAAATAGATGATTGAAAATGAAGTATTTAAGGTTATTATCTAATCAATTATGTGTTTGCATCATTTTTATCGTATATATATGAATTAATACCCATGGACTGAAAATTCACAAAAACGTGGAAAACGGCAAAATATTGCCTAATTCGATGATATTTTGTTTAAATCACATGAAGGAAAAGGAGATGATAAACGTCAAAATATTGCTATATTCGATGATTTTTCGTACGAAACAAAATGCAAGAAAACTTGCTTAAAATGCAATATTATGCGAAATTCTGAGATTTGAAGGCCAAATCACATATCGTGATACTACATGAAATAGTATCGAAATATTGGTAAAAATGAATATATTTACGTAATATCAATCTACATGAAAAACGTGAAAAAAGTCACTATATAACCATATTTGAGGATTTTAACTTCAAATCATAGAGCGAGGTTTCGTATTATTTAGATCCAAGAAAAGACATATGACAATGTTGTTTCCAATACAAATGATAAAAAACAATGTGTTTTCATTAGAATTAACTATAATGTTCTTGATTTTCCGTTAATATTAACGAGGGAAGATGTACACGTAAAACCGCTCTAATCCGGCTGAAACGTCGATATATGCAATAAAAACCGAACTTCTCCCCTTTTCAACATCTTACTCATTATTTTACTGAGAAACAAATAGATGATTGAAAATGAAGTATTTAAGGTTATTATCTAATCAATTATGTGTTTGCATCATTTTTATCGTATATATATGAATTAATACCCATGGACGGAAAATTCACAAAAACGTCGAAAACGGCAAAATATTGCCTAATTCCATGATATTTTGTATAAATCACATGAAGGAAAAGGGGATGATAAACGTCAAAATATTGCTAAATTCGATGATTTTCCGTACGAAACAAAATGCAAGAAAACTTGCTTAAAATGCAATATTATGCGAAATTCTGAGATTTCAAGGCCAAATCACATATCGTGATACTACATGAAATAGTATCGAAATATTGGTAAAAATGAATATATTTACGTAATATAACTACATGAAAAACGTGAAAAAAGTCACTATTAACCATATTTGAGGATATTAACTTCAAATCATAGAGCAAGGTTTCGTATTATTTGGATCCAAGAAAAGACATATGACAATATTGTTTCCAATACAAATGATAAAAAACAATGTGTTTTCATTAGAATTAACTATAATGTTCTTGATTTTCCGTTTATATTAACGATGGAAGATGTACACGTAAAACCGCTCTAATCCGGCTGAAACGTCGATATATGCAATAAAAACCGAACTTCTCCCCTTTTCAATATCTTACTCAGTATTTTAACGAGAAACAAATAGATGATTGAAAATGAAGTATTTAAGGTTATTATCTAATCAATTATGTGTTTGCATCATTTTTATCGTATATATATATGAATTAATACCCATGGACGGAAAATTCACAAAAACGTGGAAAACGGCAAAATATTGCCTAATTCGATGATATTTTGTTTAAATCACATGAAGGAAAAGGAGATGATAAACGTTAAAATATTGCTAATTTCGATGATTTTTCGTACGAAGCAAAATGCAAGAAAATTTGCTTAAAATGCAATATTATGCGAAATTCTGAGATTTGAAGGCAAAATCACATATCGTGATACTACATGAAATAGTATCGAAATATTGGTAAAAATGAATATATTTACGTAATATGAAACTACATGAAAAACGTGAAAAAAGTCACTATATAACCATATTTGAGGATTTTAACTTCAAATCATAGAGCGAGGTTTCGTATTATTTAGTTCCAAGAAAAGACATATGACAATGTTGTTTCCAATACAAATGATAAAAAACAATGTGTTTTCATTAGAATTAACTATAATGTTCTTGATTTTCCGTTTATATTAACGAGGGAAGATGTACACGTAAAACCGCTCTAATCCGGCTGAAACGTCGATATATGCAATAAAAACCGAACTTCTCCCCTTTTCAATATCTTACTCAGTATTTTAACGAGAAACAAATAGATGATTGAAAATGAAGTATTTATGGTTATTATCTAATCAATTATGTGTTTGCATCATTTTTATCGTATATATATATGAATTAATACCCATGGACGGAAAATTCACAAAAACGTGGAAAACGGCAAAATATTGCCTAATTCGATGATATTTTGTTTAAATCACATGAAGGAAAAGGGGATGATAAACGTCAAAATATTGCTAAATTCGATGATTTTCCGTACGAAACAAAATGCAAGAAAACTTGCTTAAAATGTAATATTATGCGAAATTCTGAGATTTCAAGGCCAAATCACATATCGTGATACTACATGAAATAGTATCGAAATATTGGTAAAAATGAATATATTTACGTAATATCAAACTACATGAAAAACGTGAAAAAAGTCACTATATAACCATATTTGAGGATTTTAACTTCAAATCATAGAGCAAGGTTTCGTATTATTTGGATCCAAGAAAAGACATATGACAATGTTGTTTCCAATACAAATGATAAAAATCAAAGTGTTTTCATTAGAATTAACTAATATGTTCCGGGTTTTCCGTTTATATTACCGATGAAAGATGTACACGAAAATCGCTCTATTCCGGTTGAAACGTCGATATATGCAATAAAAACAGAACTTCTCCCCTTTTCAATATCTTACTCAGTATTTTAACGAGAAAGAAATAGTTGATTGAAAATGAAGTATTTAAGGTTATTATCTAATCAATTATGTGTTTGCATCATTTTTATCGTATATATATGAATTAAAACCCAAGGACTGAAAATTCACAAAAACGTAGAAAACGGCAAAATATTGCCTAATTCGATCATATTTTGTTTAAATCACATGAAAGAAAAGGAGATGATAAACGTCAAAATATTGCTATATTCGGTGATTTTTCGTACGAAACAAAATGCAAGAAAACTTGCTTAAAATGCAATATTATGCGAAATTCTGAGATTTGAAGGCCAAATCACATATCGTGATACTACATGAAATAGTATCGAAATATTGGTAAAAATGAATATATTTACGTAATATCAAACTACATGAAAAACGTGAAAAAAGTCACTATTTAACCATATTTGAGGATTTTAACTTCAAATCATAGAGCGAGGTTTCGTATTATTTGGATCCAAGAAAAGACATATGACAATGTTGTTTCCAATACAAATGATAAAATACAATGTGTTTTCATTAGAATAACCTATAATGTTCTTGATTTTCCGTTTATATTAACGAGGGAAGATGTACACGTAAAACCGCTCTAATCCGGCTGAAACGTCGATATATGCAATAAAAACCGAACATCTCCCCTTTTCAATATCTTACTCATTATCTTAACGAGAAACAAATAGATGATTGAAAATGAAGGATTTAAGGTTATTATCTAATCAATTATGTGTTTGCATCATTTTTATCGTATATATATGAATTAAAACCCATTGACTGAAAATTCACAAAAACGTGGAAAACGGCAAAATATTGCCTAATTCGATGATATTTTGTTTAAATCACATGAAGGAAAAGGAGATGATAAACGTCAAAATATTGCTATATTCGATGATTTTTCGTACGAATCAAAATGCAAGAAAACTTGCTTAAAATGCAATATTATGCGAAATTCTGAGATTTGAAGGCCAAATCACATATCGTGATACTACATGAAATAGTATCGAAATATTGGTAAAAATGAATATATTTACGTAATATCAATCTACATGAAAAACGTGAAAAAAGTCACTATATAACCATATTTGAGGATTTTAACTTCAAATCATAGAGCGAGGTTTCGTATTATTTAGATCCAAGAAAAGACATATGACAATGTTGTTTCCAATACAAATGATAAAAAACAATGTGTTTTCATTAGAATTAACTATAATGTTCTTGATTTTCCGTTAATATTAACGAGGGAAGATGTACACGTAAAACCGCTCTAATCCGGCTGAAACGTCGATATATGCCATAAAAACCGAACTTCTCCCCTTTTCAACATCTTACTCATTATTTTAACGAGAAACAAAAAGATGATTGAAAATGAAGTATTTAAGGTTATTATCTAATCAATTATGTGTTTGCATCATTTTTATCGTATATATATGAATTAATACCCATGGACGGAAAATTCACAAAAACGTCGAAAACGGCAAAATATTGCCTAATTCCATGATATTTTGTATAAATCACATGAAGGAAAAGGGGATGATAAACGTCAAAATATTGCTAAATTCGATGATTTTCCGTACGAAACAAAATGCAAGAAAACTTACTTAAAATGCAATATTATGCGAAATTCTGAGATTTCAAGGCCAAATCACATATCGTGATACTACATGAAATAGTATCGAAATATTGGTAAAAATGAATATATTTACGAAATATATGAAAAACGTGAAAAAAGTCACTATTTAACCATATTTGAGGATATTAACTTCAAATCATAGAGCAAGGTTTCGTATTATTTGGATCCAAGAAAAGACATATGACAATATTGTTTCCAATACAAATGATAAAAAACAATGTGTTTTCATTAGAATTAACTATAATGTTCTTGATTTTCCGTTTATATTAACGATGGAAGATGTACACGTAAAACCGCTCTAATCTGGCTGAAACGTCGATATATGCAATAAAAACCGAACTTCTCCCCTTTTCAATATCTTTCTCAGTATTTTAACGAGAAACAAATAGATGATTGAAAATGAAGTATTTAAGGTTATTATCTAATCAATTATGTGTTTGCATCATTTTTATCGTATATATATATGAATTAATACCCATGGACGGAAAATTCACAAAAACGTGGAAAACGGCAAAATATTGCCTAATTCGATGATATTTTGTTTAAATCACATGAAGGAAAAGGAGATGATAAACGTTAAAATATTGCTAATTTCGATGATTTTTCGTACGAAGCAAAATGCAAGAAAATTTGCTTAAAATGCAATATTATGCGAAATTCTGAGATTTGAAGGCCAAATCACATATCGTGATACTACATGAAATAGTATCGAAATATTGGTAAAAATGAAGATATTTACGTAATATGAAACTACATGAAAAACGTGAAAAAAGTCACTATATAACCATATTTGAGGATTTTAACTTCAAATCATAGAGCGAGGTTTCGTATTATTTAGTTCCAAGAAAAGACATATGACAATGTTGTTTCCAATACAAATGATAAAAAACAATGTGTTTTCATTAGAATTAACTATAATGTTCTTGATTTTCCGTTTATATTAACGAGGGAAGATGTACACGTAAAACCGCTCTAATCCGGCTGAAACGTCGATATATGCAATAAAAACCGAACTTCTCCCCTTTTTAATATCTTACTCATTATTTTAACGAGAAACAAATAGATGATTGAAAATGAAGTATTTATGGTTATTATCTAATCAATTATGTGTTTGCATCATTTTTATCGTATATATATATGAATTAATACCCATGGACGGAAAATTCACAAAAACGTGGAAAACGCCAAAATATTGCCTAATTCGATGATATTTTGTTTAAATCACATGAAGGAAAAGGAGATGATAAACGTTAAAATATTGCTAATTTCGATGATTTTTCGTACGAAGCAAAATGCAAGAAAATTTGCTTAAAATGCAATATTATGCGAAATTCTGAGATTTGAAGGCCAAATCACATATCGTGATACTACATGAAATAGTATCGAAATATTGGTAAAAATGAATATATTTACGTAATATCAAACTACATGAAAAACGTGAAAAAAGTCACTATTTAACCATATTTGAGGATTTTAACTTCAAATCATAGAGCGAGGTTTCGTATTATTTGGATCCAAGAAAAGACATATGACAATGTTGTTTCCAATACAAATGATAAAATACAATGTGTTTTCATTAGAATAACCTATAATGTTCTTGATTTTCCGTTTATATTAACGAGGGAAGATGTACACGTAAAACCGCTCTAATCCGGCTGAAACGTCGATATATGCAATAAAAACCGAACATCTCCCCTTTTCAATATCTTACTCATTATTTTAACGAGAAACAAATAGATGATTGAAAATGAAGTATTTAAGGTTATTATCTAATCAATTATGTGTTTGCATCATTTTTATCGTATATATATGAATTAAAACCCATTGACTGAAAATTCACAAAAACGTGGAAAACGGCAAAATATTGCCTAATTCGATGATATTTTGTTTAAATCACATGAAGGAAAAGGAGATGATAAACGTCAAAATATTGCTATATTCGATGATTTTTCGTACGAAACAAAATGCAAGAAAACTTGCTTAAAATGCAATATTATGCGAAATTCTGAGATTTGAAGGCCAAATCACATATCGTGATACTACATGAAATAGTATCGAAATATTGGTAAAAATGAATATATTTACGTAATATCAATCTACATGAAAAACGTGAAAAAAGTCACTATATAACCATATTTGAGGATTTTAACTTCAAATCATAGAGCGAGGTTTCGTATTATTTAGATCCAAGAAAAGACATATGACAATGTTGTTTCCAATACAAATGATAAAAAACAATGTGTTTTCATTAGAATTAACTATAATGTTCTTGATTTTCCGTTAATATTAACGAGGGAAGATGTACACGTAAAACCGCTCTAATCCGGCTGAAACGTCGATATATGCAATAAAAACCGAACTTCTCCCCTTTTCAACATCTTACTCATTATTTTATTGAGAAACAAAAAGATGATTGAAAATGAAGTATTTAAGGTTATTATCTAATCAATTATGTGTTTGCATCATTTTTATCGTATATATATGAATTAATACCCATGGACGGAAAATTCACAAAAACGTCGAAAACGGCAAAATATTGCCTAATTCCATTATATTTTGTATAAATCACATGAAGGAAAAGGGGATGATAAACGTCAAAATATTGCTAAATTCGATGATTTTCCGTACGAAACAAAATGCAAGAAAACTTGCTTAAAATGCAATATTATGCGAAATTCTGAGATTTCAAGGCCAAATCACATATCGTGATACTACATGAAATAGTATCGAAATATTGGTAAAAATGAATATATTTACGTAATATCAAACTACATGAAAAACGTGAAAAACTCACTATATAACCATATTTGAGGATTTTAACTTCAAATCATAGAGCAAGGTTTCGTATTATTTGGATCCAAGAAAAGACATATGACAATGTTGTTTCCAATACAAATGATAAAAATCAAAGTGTTTTCATTAGAATTAACTAATATGTTCCTGGTTTTCCGTTTATATTACCGATGAAAGATGTACACGAAAATCGCTCTATTCCGGTTGAAACGTCGATATATGCAATAAAAACAGAACTTCTCCCCTTTTCAATATCTTACTCAGTATTTTAACGAGAAAGAAATAGTTGATTGAAAATGAAGTATTTAAGGTTATTATCTAATCAATTATGTGTTTGCATCATTTTTATCGTATATATATGAATTAAAACCCAAGGACTGAAAATTCACAAAAACGTGGAAAACGGCAAAATATTGCCTAATTCGATCATATTTTGTTTAAATCACATGAAGGAAAAGGAGATGATAAACGTCAAAATATTGCTATATTCGGTGATTTTTCGTACGAAACAAAATGCAAGAAAACTTGCTTAAAATGCAATATTATGCGAAATTCTGAGATTTGAAGGCCAAATCACATATCGTGATACTACATGAAATAGTATCGAAATATTGGTAAAAATGAATATATTTACGTAATATCAAACTACATGAAAAACGTGAAAAAGTCACTATATAACCATATTTGAGGATTTTAACTTCAAATCATAGAGCGAGGTTTCGTATTATTTAGATCCAAGAAAAGACATATGACAATGTTGTTTCCAATACAAATGATAAAAAACAATGTGTTTTCATTAGAATTAACTATAATGTTCTTGATTTTCCGTTAATATTAACGAGGGAAGATGTACACGTAAAACCGCTCTAATCCGGCTGAAACGTCGATATATGCAATAAAAACCGAACTTCTCCCCTTTTCAACATCTTACTCATTATTTTAACGAGAAACAAATAGATGATTGAAAATGAAGTATTTAAGTTTATTATCTAATCAATTATGTGTTTGCATCATTTTTATCGTATATATATGAATTAATACCCATAGACGGAAAATTCACAAAAACGTCGAAAACGGCAAAATATTGCCTAATTCCATGATATTTTGTATAAATCACATGAAGGAAAAGGGGATGATAAACGTCAAAATATTGCTAAATTCGATGATTTTCCGTACGAAACAAAATGCAAGAAAACTTGCTTAAAATGCAATATTATGCGAAATTCTGAGATTTCAAGGCCAAATCACATATCGTGATACTACATGAAATAGTATCGAAATATTGGTAAAAATGAATATATTTACGAAATATCAAACTACATGAAAAACGTGAAAAAAGTCACTATTTAACCATATATGAGGATATTAACTTCAAATCATAGAGCAAGGTTTCGTATTATTTGGATCCAAGAAAAGACATATGACAATATTGTTTCCAATACAAATGATAAAAAACAATGTGTTTTCATTAGAATTAACTATAATGTTCTTGATTTTCCGTTTATATTAACGATGGAAGATGTACACGTAAAACCGCTCTAATCCGGCTGAAACGTCGATATATGCAATAAAAACCGAACTTCTCCCCTTTTCAATATCTTTCTCAGTATTTTAACGAGAAAAAATAGATGATTGAAAATGAAGTATTTAAGGTTATTATCTAATCAATTATGTGTTTGCATCATTTTTATCGTATATATATATGAATTAATACCCATGGACGGAAAATTCACAAAAACGTGGAAAACGGCAAAATATTGCCTAATTCGATGATATTTTGTTTAAATCACATGAAGGAAAAGGAGATGATAAACGTTAAAATATTGCTAATTTCGATGATTTTTCGTACGAAGCAAAATGCAAGAAAATTTGCTTAAAATGCAATATTATGCGAAATTCTGAGATTTGAAGGCCAAATCACATATCGTGATACTACATGAAATAGTATCGAAATATTGGTAAAAATGAAGATATTTACGTAATATGAAACTACATGAAAAACGTGAAAAAAGTCACTATATAACCATATTTGAGGATTTTAACTTCAAATCATAGAGCGAGGTTTCGTATTATTTAGTTCCAAGAAAAGACATATGACAATGTTGTTTCCAATACAAATGATAAAAAACAATGTGTTTTCATTAGAATTAACTATAATGTTCTTGATTTTCCGTTTATATTAACGAGGGAAGATGTACACGTAAAACCGCTCTAATCCGGCTGAAACGTCGATATATGCAATAAAAACCGAACTTCTCCCCTTTTTAATATCTTACTCATTATTTTAACGAGAAACAAATAGATGATTGAAAATGAAGTATTTATGGTTATTATCTAATCAATTATGTGTTTGCATCATTTTTATCGTATATATATATGAATTAATACCCATGGACGGAAAATTCACAAAAACGTGGAAAACGGCAAAATATTGCCTAATTCGATGATATTTTGTTTAAATCACATGAAGGAAAAGGAGATGATAAACGTTAAAATATTGCTAATTTCGATGATTTTTCGTACGAAGCAAAATGCAAGAAAATTTGCTTAAAATGCAATATTATGCGAAATTCTGAGATTTGAAGGCCAAATCACATATCGTGATACTACATGAAATAGTATCGAAATATTGGTAAAAATGAATATATTTACGTAATATCAAACTACATGAAAAACGTTAAAAAAAGTCACTATTTAACCATATTTGAGGATTTTAACTTCAAATCATAGAGCGAGGTTTCGTATTATTTGGATCCAAGAAAAGACATATGACAATGTTGTTTCCAATACAAATGATAAAATACAATGCGTTTTCATTAGAATAACCTATAATGTTCTTGATTTTCCGTTTATATTAACGAGGGAAGATGTACACGTAAAACCGCTCTAATCCAGCTGAAACGTCGATATATGCAATATTAACCGAACATCTCCCCTTTTCAATATCTTACTCAGTATTTTAACGAGAAACAAATAGATGATTGAAAATGAAGTATTTAAGGTTATTATCTAATCAATTATGTGTTTGCATCATTTTTATCGTATATATATGAATTAAAACCCATTGACTGAAAATTCACAAAAACGTGGAAAACGGCAAAATATTGCCTAATTCGATGATATTTTGTTTAAATCACATGAAGGAAAAGGAGATGATAAACGTCAAAATATTGCTATATTCGATGATTTTTCGTACGAAACAAAATGCAAGAAAACTTGCTTAAAATGCAATATTATGCGAAATTCTGAGATTTGAAGGCGAAATCACATATCGTGATACTACATGAAATTGTATCGAAATATTGGTAAAAATGAATATATTTACGTAATATATGTGTGTGCATCATTTGAAAAAATGATGCACACACATATACATGAAAAACGTGAAAAAAGTCACTATATAACCATATTTGAGGATTTTAACTTCAAATCATAGAGCGAGGTTTCGTATTATTTAGATCCAAGAAAAGACATATGACAATGTTGTTTCCAATACAAATGATAAAAAACAATGTGTTTTCATTAGAATTAACTATAATGTTCTTGATTTTCCGTTTATATTAACGATGGAAGATGTACACGTAAAACCGCTCTAATCCGGCTGAAACGTCAATATATGCAATAAAAACCGAACTTCTTCCCTTTTCAATATCTTACTCAGTATTTTAACGAGAAACAAATAGATGATTGAAAATGAAGTACTTAAGGTTATTATCTAATCAATTATGAGTTTACATCATTTTTATCGTATATATATATGAATTAATACCCATGGACGGAAAATTCACAAAAACGTGGAAAACGGCAAAATATTGCCTAATTCGATGATATTTTGTTTAAATCACATGAAGGAAAAGGAGATGATAAACGTCAAAATATTGCTAAATTCGATGATTTTTCGTACGAAGCAAAATGCAAGAAAACTTGCTTAAAATGCAATATTATGCTAAATTCTGAGATTTGAAGGCCAAATCACATATCGTGATAGTACATGAAATAGTATCGAAATATTGGTAAAAATGAATATATTTACGTAATATCAAACTACATGAAAAACGTGAAAAAAGTCACTATATAACCATATTTGAGGATTTTAACTTCAAATCATAGAGCAAGGTTTCGTATTATTTGGATCCAAGAAAAGACATATGACAATGTTGTTTCCAATACAAATGATAAAAATCAAAGTGTTTTCATTAGAATTAACTAATATGTTCCTGGTTTTCCGTTTATATTACCGATGAAAGATGTACACGAAAATCGCTCTATTCCGGCTGAAGCGTCGATATATGCAATAAAAACAGAACTTCTCCCCTTTTCAATATCTTACTCAGTATTTTAACGAGAAAGAAATGGTTGATTGAAAATGAAGTATTTAAGGTTATTATCTAATCAATTATGTGTTTGCATCATTTTTATCGTATATATATTCAGTACCCATGGACTGAAAATTCACAAAAACGTGGAAAACGGCAAAATATTGCCTAATTCGATGATATTTTGTTTTAATCACATGAAGGAAAAGGAGATGATAAACGTCAAAATATTGCTATATTCGATGATTTTTCGTACGAAACAAAATGCAAGAAAACTTGCTTAAAATGCAATATTATGCGAAATTCTGAGATTTGAAGGCCAAATAACATATCGTGATACTACATGAAATAGTATCGAAATATTGGTAAAAATGAATATATTTACGTAATATCAATCTACATGAAAAACGTGAAAAAAGTCACTATATAACCATATTTGAGGATTTTAACTTCAAATCATAGAGCGAGGTTTCGTATTATTTAGATCCAAGAAAAGACATATGACAATGTTGTTTCCAATACAAATGATAAAAAACAATGTGTTTTCATTAGAATTAACTATAATGTTCTTGATTTTCCGTTAATATTAACGAGGGAAGATGTACACGTAAAACCGCTCTAATCCGGCTGAAACGTCGATATATGCAATAAAAACCGAACTTCTCCCCTTTTCAACATCTTACTCATTATTTTAACGAGAAACAAATAGATGATTGAAAATGAAGTATTTAAGTTTATTATCTAATCAATTATGTGTTTGCATCATTTTTATCGTATATATATGAATTAATACCCATAGACGGAAAATTCACAAAAACGTCGAAAACGGCAAAATATTGCCTAATTCCATGATATTTTGTATAAATCACATGAAGGAAAAGTGGATGATAAACGTCAAAATATTGCTAAATTCGATGATTTTCCGTACGAAACAAAATGCAAGAAAACTTGCTTAAAATGCAATATTATGCGAAATTCTGAGATTTCAAGGCCAAATCACATATCGTGATACTACATGAAATAGTATCGAAATATTGGTAAAAATGAATATATTTACGAAATATCAAACTACATGAAAAACGTGAAAAAAGTCACTATTTAACCATATATGAGGATATTAACTTCAAATCATAGAGCAAGGTTTCGTATTATTTGGATCCAAGAAAAGACATATGACAATATTGTTTCCAATACAAATGATAAAAAACAATGTGTTTTCATTAGAATTAACTATAATGTTCTTGATTTTCCGTTTATATTAACGATGGAAGATGTACACGTAAAACCGCTCTAATCCGGCTGAAACGTCGATATATGCAATAAAAACCGAACTTCTCCCCTTTTCAACATCTTACTCATTATTTTAACGAGAAACAAATAGATGATTGAAAATGAAGTATTTAAGTTTATTATCTAATCAATAATGTGTTTGCATCATTTTTATCGTATATATATGAATTAAAACCCATTGACTGAAAATTCACAAAAACGTGGAAAACGGCAAAATATTGCCTAATTCGATGATATTTTGTTTAAATCACATGAAGGAAAAGGAGATGATAAACGTCAAAATATTGCTATATTCGATGATTTTTCGTACGAAACAAAATGCAAGAAAACTTGCTTAAAATGCAATATTATGCGAAATTCTGAGATTTGAAGGCGAAATCACATATCGTGATACTACATGAAATTGTATCGAAATATTGGTAAAAATGAATATATTTACGTAATATATGTGTGTGCATCATTTGAAAAAATGATGCACACACATATACATGAAAAACGTGAAAAAAGTCACTATATAACCATATTTGAGGATTTTAACTTCAAATCATAGAGCGAGGTTTCGTATTATTTAGATCCAAGAAAAGACATATGACAATGTTGTTTCCAATACAAATGATAAAAAACAATGTGTTTTCATTAGAATTAACTATAATGTTCTTGATTTTCCGTTTATATTAACGATGGAAGATGTACACGTAAAACCGCTCTAATCCGGCTGAAACGTCAATATATGCAATAAAAACCGAACTTCTCCCCTTTTCAATATCTTACTCAGTATTTTAACGAGAAACAAATAGATGATTGAAAATGAAGTACTTAAGGTTATTATCTAATCAATTATGTGTTTACATCATTTTTATCGTATATATATATGAATTAATACCCATGGACGGAAAATTCCCAAAAACGTGGAAAACGGCAAAATATTGCCTAATTCGATGATATTTTGTTTAAATCACATGAAGGAAAAGGAGATGATAAACGTCAAAATATTGCTAAATTCGATGATTTTTCGTACGAAGCAAAATGCAAGAAAACTTGCTTAAAATGCAATATTATGCTAAATTCTGAGATTTGAAGGCCAAATCACATATCGTGATAGTACATGAAATAGTATCGAAATATTGGTAAAAATGAATATATTTACGTAATATCAAACTACATGAAAAACGTGAAAAAAGTCACTATATAACCATATTTGAGGATTTTAACTTCAAATCATAGAGCAAGGTTTCGTATTATTTGGATCCAAGAAAAGACATATGACAATGTTGTTTCCAATACAAATGATAAAAATCAAAGTGTTTTCATTAGAATTAACTAATATGTTCCTGGTTTTCCGTTTATATTACCGATGAAAGATGTACACGAAAATCGCTCTATTCCGGCTGAAGCGTCGATATATGCAATAAAAACAGAACTTCTCCCCTTTTCAATATCTTACTCAGTATTTTAACGAGAAAGAAATGGTTGATTGAAAATGAAGTATTTAAGGTTATTATCTAATCAATTATGTGTTTGCATCATTTTTATCGTATATATATTCAGTACCCATGGACTGAAAATTCACAAAAACGTGGAAAACGGCAAAATATTGCCTAATTCGATGATATTTTGTTTTAATCACATGAAGGAAAAGGAGATGATAAACGTCAAAATATTGCTATATTCGATGATTTTTCGTACGAAACAAAATGCAAGAAAACTTGCTTAAAATGCAATATTATGCGAAATTCTGAGATTTGAAGGCCAAATAACATATCGTGATACTACATGAAATAGTATCGAAATATTGGTAAAAATGAATATATTTACGTAATATCAATCTACATGAAAAACGTGAAAAAAGTCACTATATAACCATATTTGAGGATTTTAACTTCAAATCATAGAGCGAGGTTTCGTATTATTTAGATCCAAGAAAAGACATATGACAATGTTGTTTCCAATACAAATGATAAAAAACAATGTGTTTTCATTAGAATTAACTATAATGTTCTTGATTTTCCGTTAATATTAACGAGGGAAGATGTACACGTAAAACCGCTCTAATCCGGCTGAAACGTCGATATATGCAATAAAAACCGAACTTCTCCCCTTTTCAACATCTTACTCATTATTTTAACGAGAAACAAATAGATGATTGAAAATGAAGTATTTAAGTTTATTATCTAATCAATTATGTGTTTGCATCATTTTTATCGTATATATATGAATTAATACCCATAGACGGAAAATTCACAAAAACGTCGAAAACGGCAAAATATTGCCTAATTCCATGATATTTTGTATAAATCACATGAAGGAAAAGGGGATGATAAACGTCAAAATATTGCTAAATTCGATGATTTTCTGTACGAAACAAAATGCAAGAAAACTTGCTTAAAATGCAATATTATGCGAAATTCTGAGATTTCAAGGCCAAATCACATATCGTGATACTACATGAAATAGTATCGAAATATTGGTAAAAATGAATATATTTACGAAATATCAAACTACATGAAAAACGTGAAAAAAGTCACTATTTAACCATATATGAGGATATTAACTTCAAATCATAGAGCAAGGTTTCGTATTATTTGGATCCAAGAAAAGACATATGACAATATTGTTTCCAATACAAATGATAAAAAACAATGTGTTTTCATTAGAATTAACTATAATGTTCTTGATTTTCCGTTTATATTAACGATGGAAGATGTACACGTAAAACCGCTCTAATCCGGCTGAAACGTCGATATATGCAATAAAAACCGAACTTCTCCCCTTTTCAATATCTTTCTCAGTATTTTACCGAGAAAAAATAGATGATTGAAAATGAAGTATTTAAGGTTATTATCTAATCAATTATGTGTTTGCATCATTTTTATCGTATATATATATATGAATTAATACCCATGGACGGAAAATTCACAAAAACGTGGAAAACGGCAAAATATTGCCTAATTCGATGATATTTTGTTTAAATCACATGAAGGAAAAGGAGATGATAAACGTTAAAATATTGCTAATTTCGATGATTTTTCGTACGAAGCAAAATGCAAGAAAATTTGCTTAAAATGCAATATTATGCGAAATTCTGAGATTTGAAGGCCAAATCACATATCGTGATACTACATGAAATAGTATCGAAATATTGGTAAAAATGAATATATTTACGTAATATGAAACTACATGAAAAACGTGAAAAAAGTCACTATATAACCATATTTGAGGATTTTAACTTCAAATCATAGAGCGAGGTTTCGTATTATTTAGTTCCAAGAAAAGACATATGACAATGTTGTTTCCAATACAAATGATAAAAAACAATGTGTTTTCATTAGAATTAACTATAATGTTCTTGATTTTCCGTTTATATTAACGAGGGAAGATGTACACGTAAAACCGCTCTAATCCGGCTGAAACGTCGATATATGCAATAAAAACCGAACTTCTCCCCTTTTCAATATCTTACTCAGTATTTTAACGAGAAACAAATAGATGATTGAAAATGAAGTATTTATGGTTATTATCTAATCAATTATGTGTTTGCATCATTTTTATCGTATATATATATGAATTAATACCCATGGACGGAAAATTCACAAAAACGTGGAAAACGGCAAAATATTGCCTAATTCGATGATATTTTGTTTAAATCACATGAAGGAAAAGGAGATGATAAACGTTAAAATATTGCTAATTTCGATGATTTTTCGTACGAAGCAAAATGCAAGAAAATTTGCTTAAAATGCAATATTATGCGAAATTCTGAGATTTGAAGGCCAAATCACATATCGTGATACTACATGAAATAGTATCGAAATATTGGTAAAAATGAATATATTTACGTAATATCAAACTACATGAAAAACGTGAAAAAAGTCACTATTTAACCATATTTGAGGATTTTAACTTCAAATCATAGAGCGAGGTTTCATATTATTTGGATCCAAGAAAAGACATATGACAATGTTGTTTCCAATACAAATGATAAAATACAATGTGTTTTCATTAGAACAACCTATAATGTTCTTGATTTTCCGTTTATATTAACGAGGGAAGATGTACACGTAAAACCGCTCTAATCCGGCTGAAACGTCGATATATGCAATAAAAACCGAACATCTCCCCTTTTCAATATCTTACTCAGTATTTTAACGAGAAACAAATAGATGATTGAAAATGAAGTATTTAAGGATATTATCTAATCAATTATGTGTTTGCATCATTTTTATCGTATATATATGAATTAAAACCCATTGACTGAAAATTCACAAAAACGTGGAAAACGGCAAAATATTGCCTAATTCGATGATATTTTGTTTAAATCACATGAAGGAAAAGGAGATGATAAACGTCAAAATATTGCTATATTCGATGATTTTTCGTACGAAACAAAATGCAAGAAAACTTGCTTAAAATGCAATATTATGCAAAATTCTGAGATTTGAAGGCGAAATCACATATCGTGATACTACATGAAATTGTATCGAAATATTGGTAAAAATGAATATATTTACGTAATATCAAACTACATGAAAAACGTGAAAAAAGTCACTATATAACCATATTTGAGGATTTTAACTTCAAATCATAGAGCGAGGTTTTGTATTATTTAGATCCAAGAAAAGACATATGACAATGTTGTTTCCAATACAAATGATAAAAAACAATGTGTTTTCATTAGAATTAACTATAATGTTCTTGATTTTCCGTTTATATTAACGAGGGAAGATGTACACGTAAAACCGCTCTAATCCGGCTGAAACGTCGATATATGCAATAAAAACCGAACTTCTCCCCTTTTCAATATCTTACTCAGTATTTTAACGAGAAACAAATAGATGATTGAAAATGAAGTATTTATGGTTATTATCTAATCAATTATGTGTTTGCATCATTTTTATCGTATATATATATGAATTAATACCCATGGACGGAAAATTCACAAAAACGTGGAAAACGGCAAAATATTGCCTAATTCGATGATATTTTGTTTAAATCACATGAAGGAAAAGGAGATGATAAACGTTAAAATATTGCTAATTTCGATGATTTTTCGTACGAAGCAAAATGCAAGAAAATTTGCTTAAAATGCAATATTATGCGAAATTCTGAGATTTGAAGGCCAAATCACATATCGTGATACTACATGAAATAGTATCGAAATATTGGTAAAAATGAATATATTTACGTAATATCAAACTACATGAAAAACGTGAAAAAAGTCACTATTTAACCATATTTGAGGATTTTAACTTCAAATCATAGAGCGAGGTTTCGTATTATTTGGATCCAAGAAAAGACATATGACAATGTTGTTTCCAATACAAATGATAAAATACAATGTGTTTTCATTAGAACAACCTATAATGTTCTTGATTTTCCGTTTATATTAACGAGGGAAGATGTACACGTAAAACCGCTCTAATCCGGCTGAAACGTCGATATATGCAATAAAAACCGAACATCTCCCCTTTTCAATATCTTACTCAGTATTTTAACGAGAAACAAATAGATGATTGAAAATGAAGTATTTAAGGTTATTATCTAATCAATTATGTGTTTGCATCATTTTTATCGTATATATATGAATTAAAACCCATTGACTGAAAATTCACAAAAACGTGGAAAACGGCAAAATATTGCCTAATTCGATGATATTTTGTTTAAATCACATGAAGGAAAAGGAGATGATAAACGTCAAAATATTGCTATATTCGATGATTTTTCGTACGAAACAAAATACAAGAAAACTTGCTTAAAATGCAATATTATGCGAAATTCTGAGATTTGAAGGCGAAATCACATATCGTGATACTACATGAAATTGTATCGAAATATTGGTAAAAATGAATATATTTACGTAATATCAAACTACGTGAAAAACGTGAAAAAAGTCACTATATAACCATATTTGAGGATTTTAACTTCAAATCATAGAGCGAGGTTTTGTATTATTTAGATCCAAGAAAAGACATATGACAATGTTGTTTCCAATACAAATGATAAAAAACAATGTGTTTTCATTAGAATTAACTATAATGTTCTTGATTTTCCGTTTATATTAACGAGGGAAGATGTACACGTAAAACCGCTCTAATCCGGCTGAAACGTCGATATATGCAATAAAAACCGAACTTCTCCCCTTTTCAATATCTTACTCAGTATTTTAACGAGAAACAAATAGATGATTGAAAATGAAGTATTTATGGTTATTATCTAATCAATTATGTGTTTGCATCATTTTTATCGTATATATATATGAATTAATACCCATGGACGGAAAATTCACAAAAACGTGGAAAACGGCAAAATATTGCCTAATTCGATGATATTTTGTTTAAATCACATGAAGGAAAAGGAGATGATAAACGTTAAAATATTGCTAATTTCGATGATTTTTCGTACGAAGCAAAATGCAAGAAAATTTGCTTAAAATGCAATATTATGCGAAATTCTGAGATTTGAAGGCCAAATCACATATCGTGATACTACTTGAAATAGTATCGAAATATTGGTAAAAATGAATATATTTACGTAATATCAAACTACATGAAAAACGTGAAAAAAGTCACTATTTAACCATATTTGAGGATTTTAACTTCAAATCATAGAGCGAGGTTTCGTATTATTTGGATCCAAGAAAAGACATATGACAATGTTGTTTCCAATACAAATGATAAAATACAATGTGTTTTCATTAGAACAACCTATAATGTTCTTGATTTTCCGTTTATATTAACGAGGGAAGATGTACACGTAAAACCGCTCTAATCCGGCTGAAACGTCGATATATGCAATAAAAACCGAACATCTCCCCTTTTCAATATCTTACTCAGTATTTTAACGAGAAACAAATAGATGATTGAAAATGAAGTATTTAAGGTTATTATCTAATCAATTATGTGTTTGCATCATTTTTATCGTATATATATGAATTAAAACCCATTGACTGAAAATTCACAAAAACGTGGAAAACGGCAAAATATTGCCTAATTCGATGATATTTTGTTTAAATCACATGAAGGAAAAGGAGATGGTAAACGTCAAAATATTGCTATATTCGATGATTTTTCGTACGAAACAAAATACAAGAAAACTTGCTTAAAATGCAATATTATGCGAAATTCTAAGATTTGAAGGCGAAATCACATATCGTGATACTACATGAAATTGTATCGAAATATTGGTAAAAATGAATATATTTACGTAATATCAAACTACATGAAAAACGTGAAAAAAGTCACTATATAACCATATTTGAGGATTTTAACTTCAAATCATAGAGCGAGGTTTTGTATTATTTAGATCCAAGAAAAGACATGACAATGTTGTTTCCAATACAAATGATAAAAAACAATGTGTTTTCATTAGAATTAACTATAATGTTCTTGATTTTCCGTTTATATTAACGAGGGAAGATGTACACGTAAAACCGCTCTAATCCGGCTGAAACGTCGATATATGCAATAAAAACCGAACTTCTCCCCTTTTCAATATCTTACTCAGTATTTTGAGTAAGATATTGAAAGGCGGAGAAGTTCTGATTTTATGGCATATATCGACGTTTCAGCCGGAATAGAGCGGTTTTCGTGTACATCTTCCATCGGTAATATAAACGGAAAATCAGGAACATTTTAGTTAATTCTAATGAAAAAACATTGATTTTTATCATTTGTATTGGAAACAACATTGTCATATGTCTTTTCTTGGATCTAAATAATATAAAACCTCGCTCTATGATTTGAAGGTAAAATCCTCAAATACGGTTATATAGTGAGTTTTTTCACGTTTTTCATGTAGTTTGATATTACGTAAATATATTCATTTTTACCAATATTTCGATACTATTTCATGTAGTATCACGATCTGTGATTTGGCCTTCAAATCTCAGAATTTCGCATAATATTGCATTTAAGCAAGTTTTCTTGCATTTTGTTTCGTACGAAAAATCATCGAATTTAGCAATATTTTGACGTTTATCCCCTTTTCATTCATATGATTTAAACAAAATATCATCGAATTAGGCAATATTTTGCCGTTTTCTACGTTTTTGTGAATTTTCAGTCCATGGGTATTAATTCATATATATACGATAAAAATGATGCAAACACATAATTAATTAGATAATAACCTTAAATACTTCATTTTCAATCATCTATTTGTTTCTCGTTAAAATACTGAGTAAGATATTGAAAAGGGGACAAGTTCGGTTATTATTGCATACATCGACGTTTCAGCCGGATTAGAGCGGTTTTACGTGTACATCTTCCCTCGTTAATATAAACGGAAAATCAAGAACATTATAGTTAATTCTAATGAAAACACATTGTTTTTTATCATTTGTATTGGAAACAACATTGTCATATGTCTTTTCTTGGAACTAAATAATACGAAACCTCGCTCTATGATTTGAAGTTAAAATCCTCAAATATGGTTATATTGTGACTTTTTTCACGTTTTTCATGTAGTTTGATATTACGTAAATATATTCATTTTTACCAATATTTCGATACTATTTCATGTAGTATCACGATATGTGATTTGGCCTTCAAATCTCAGAATTTCGCATAATATTGCATTTTAAGCAAGTTTTCTTGCATTTTGCTTCGTACGAAAAATCATCGAATTTAGCAATATTTTAACGTTTATCATCTCCTTTTCCTTCATGTGATTTAAACAAAATATCATCGAATTAGGCAATATTTTGCCGTTTTCCACGTTTTTGTGAATTTTCCGTCCATGGGTATTAATTCATATATATATATACGATAAAAATGATGCAGACACATAATTAATTAGATAATAACCTTAAATACTTCATTTTCAATCATCTATTTGTTTCTCGTTAAAATACTGAGTAAGATATTGAAAAGGGGAGAAGTTCGGTTTTATTGCATATATCGACGTTTCAGCCGGATTAGAGCGGTTTTACGTGTACATCTTCCCTCGTTAATATAAACGCAAAATCAAGAACGTTTTAGTTATTTCTAATAAAAACACATTGTTTTTTATCATTTGTATTGGAAACAACATTGTCATATGTCTTTTCTTGGATCTAAATAATATAAAACCTCGCTCTATGATTTGAAGGTAAAATCCTCATATACGGTTATATAGTGACTTTTTTCACGTTTTTCATGTAGTTTGATATTACGTAAATATATTCATTTTTACCAATATTTCGATACTATTTCATGTAGTATCACGATCTGTGATTTGGCCTTCAAATCTCAGAATTTCGCATAATATTGCATTTAAGCAAGTTTTCTTGCATTTTGTTTCGTACGAAAAATCATCGAATTTAGCAATATTTTGACGTTTATCCCCTTTTCATTCATATGATTTAAACAAAATATCATCGAATTAGGCAATATTTTGCCGTTTTCTACGTTTTTGTGAATTTTCAGTCCATGGGTATTAATTCATATATATATATACGATAAAAATGATGCAAACACATAATTGATTAGATAATAACCTTAAATACTTCATTTTCAATCTACTATTTCTTTCTCGTTAAAATACTGAGTAAGATATTGAAAGGCGGAGAAGTTCTGATTTTATGGCATATATCGACGTTTAAGCCGGAATAGAGCGGTTTTCGTGTACATCTTCCATCGGTAATATAAACGGAAAATCAGGAACATTTTAGTTAATTCTAATGAAAAGACATTGATTTTTATCATTTGTATTGGAAACAACATTGTCATATGTCTTTTCTTGGATCTAAATAATATAAAACCTCGCTCTATGATTTGAAGGTAAAATCCTCAAATACGGTTATATAGTGACTTTTTTCACGTTTTTCATGTAGTTTGATATTACGTAAATATATTCATTTTTACCAATATTTCGATACTATTTCATGTAGTATCACGATCTGTGATTTGGCCTTCAAATCTCAGAATTTCGCATAATATTGCATTTAAGCAAGTTTTCTTGCATTTTGTTTCGTACGAAAAATCATCGAATTTAGCAATATTTTGACGTTTATCCCCTTTTCATTCATATGATTTAAACAAAATATCATCGAATTAGGCAATATTTTGCCGTTTTCTACGTTTTTGTGAATTTTCAGTCCATGGGCATTAATTCATATATATACGATAAAAATGATGCAAACACATAATTAATTAGATAATAACCTTAAATACTTCATTTTCAATCATCTATTTGTTTCTCGTTAAAATACTGAGTAAGATATTGAAAAGGGGACAAGTTCGGTTATTATTGCATATATCGACGTTTCAGCCGGATTAGAGCGGTTTTACGTGTACATCTTCCCTCGTTAATATAAACGGAAAATCAAGAACATTATAGTTAATTCTAATGAAAACACATTGTTTTTTATCATTTGTATTGGAAACAACATTGTCATATGTCTTTTCTTGGATCTAAATAATACGAAACCTCGCTCTATGATTTGAAGGTAAAATCCTCAAATATGGTAAAATAGTAACTCTTTCACGTTTATCATGTAGTTTGATATTACGCAAATATATTCATTTTTACCAATATTCCGATACTATTTAATGTAGTATCAGGATATGTGATTTGCCCTTCAAGTCTCAGAATTTCGCGTAATATTGCATTTTAAGCAAGTTATCTTGCATTTTGTTTCGTACGAAAAATCATCGAATTTAGCAATATTTTGACGTTTATCATCCCCTTTTCCTTCATGTGATTTTAACAAAATATCATCGAATTAGGCAATATTTTGCCGTTTTTCCACGTTTTTGTGAATTTTCAGTCCATGGGTATTAATTCATATATATACGATAAAAATGATGCAAACACATAATTGATTAGATAATAACCTTAAATACTTCATTTTCAATCATCTATTTGTTTCTCGTTAAATTACTGAGTAAGATATTGAAAAGGGGAGAAGTTCGGTTGTATTGCATATATCGACGTTTCAGCCGGATTAGAGCGGTTTTACGTGTACATCTTCCCTCGTTAATATAAACGGAAAATCAAGAACGTTTTAGTTATTTCTAATAAAAACACATTGTTTTTTATCATTTGTATTGGAAACAACATTGTCATATGTCTTTTCTTGGATCTAAATAATACGAAACCTCGCTCTATGATTTGAAGGTAAAATCCTCAAATATGGTAAAATAGTAACTCTTTCACGTTTATCATGTAGTTTGATATTACGCAAATATATTCATTTTTACCAATATTCCGATACTATTTAATGTAGTATCAGGATATGTGATTTGCCCTTCAAGTCTCAGAATTTCGCGTAATATTGCATTTTAAGCAAGTTATCTTGCATTTTGTTTCGTACGAAAAATCATCGAATTTAGCAATATTTTGACGTTTATCATCCCCTTTTCCTTCATGTGATTTTAACAAAATATCATCGAATTAGGCAATATTTTGCCGTTTTTCCACGTTTTTGTGAATTTTCAGTCCATGGGTATTAATTCATATATATACGATAAAAATGATGCAAACACATAATTGATTAGATAATAACCTTAAATACTTCATTTTCAATCATCTATTTGTTTCTCGTTAAAATACTGAGTAAGATATTGAAAAGGGGAGAAGTTCGGTTTTATTGCATATATCGACGTTTCAGCGGATTAGAGCGGTTTTACGTGTACATCTTCCTTCGTTAATATAAACGGAAAATCAAGAACATTTTAGTTATTTCTAATAAAAACACATTGTTTTTTATCATTTGTATTGGAAACAACATTGTCATATGTCTTTTCTTGGATCTAAATAATACGAAACCTCGCTCTATGATTTGAAGGTAAAATCCTCAAATATGGTAAAATAGTAACTTTTTCACGTTAATCATGTAGTTTGATATTACGCAAATATATTCATTTTTACCAATATTCCGATACTATTTAATGTAGTATCAGGATATGTGATTTGCCCTTCAAGTCTCAGAATTTCGCGTAATATTGCATTTTAAGCAAGTTATCTTGCATTTTGTTTCGTACGAAAAATCATCGAATTTAGCAATATTTTGACGTTTATCATCCCCTTTTCCTTCATGTGATTTAAACAAAATATCATCGAATTAGGCAATATTTTGCCGTTTTTCCACGTATTGTTAATTTTCAGTCTATGGGTATTAATTCATTATATATACGATAAAAATGATGCAAACACATAATTGATTAGATAATAACCTTAAATACTTCATTTTCAATCAACTATTTGTTTCTCGTTAAAATACTGAGTAAGATATTGTAAAGGGGAGAAGTTCTGTTTTTATTGCATATATCGACGTTTCAGCCGGAATAGAGCGGTTTTACGTGTACATCTTCCATCAGTAATATAAACGGAAAATCAGGAACATTTTAGTTAATTCTAATGAAAACACATTAATTTTTATCATTTGTATTGGAAACAACATTGTCATATGTCTTTTCTTGGATCTAAATAATACGAAACCTCGCTCTATGATCCTAAGTTATAATCCTCAAATATGGTTAAATAGTGACTTTTTTCACGATTTTCATGTAGTTTGATATTTCGTAAATATATTTATTTTTACCAATATTTTGATTCTATTTCATGTAGTATCACGATATGTGATTTGGCCTTGAAATCTCAGAATTTCGAATAATATTGCATTTTAAGCAAGTTTTCTTGCATTTTGTTTCGTACGAAAAATCATCGAATTTAGCAATATTTTGACGTTTATCATCCCCTTTTCCTTCATGTGATTTAAACAAAATATCATCGAATTAGGCAATATTTTGCCGTTTTCTACGTTTTTGTGAATTTTCAGTCCATGGGTATTAATTCATATATATACGATAAAAATGATGCAAACACATAATTGATTAGATAATAACCTTAAATACTTCATTTTCAATCATCTATTTGTTTCTCGTTAAAATACTGAGTAAGATGTTGAAAAGGGGAGAAGTTCGGTTTTTATTGCATATATCGACGTTTCAGAGGGATTAGAGCGGTTTTACGTGTACATCTTCCCTCGGTAATATAAACGGAAAATCAAGAACATTATAGTTAATTCTAATGAAAACACATTGTTTTTTATCATTTGTATTGGAAACAACATTGTCATATGTCTTTTCATGGAACTAAATAATACGAAACCTCGCTCTATGATTTGAAGGTAAAATCCTCAAATATGGTAAATAAGTGACTTTTTCACGTTAATCATGTAGTTTGATATTACGCAAATACATTCATTTTTACCAATATTTCGATACTATTTCATGTAGTATCACGATATGTGATTTGGCCTTCAAATCTCAGAATTTCGCATAATATTGCATTTTAAGCAAGTTTCCTTGCATTTTGTTTCGTACAAAAAATCATCGAATTTAGCAATATTTTGACGTTTATCATCCCCTTTTCCTTTATTTGATTTAAACAAAATATCATCGAATTAGGCAATATTTTGCCGTTTTCCACGTTTTTGTGAATTTTCAGTCAATGGGTATTAATTCATTATATATACGATAAAAATGATGCAAACACATAATTGATTAGATAATAACCTTAAATACTTCATTTTCAATCAACTATTTGTTTCTCGTTAAAATACTGAGTAAGATATTGAAAAGGGGAGAAGTTCTGTTTTTATTGCATATATCGACGTTTCAGCCGGAATAGAGCGGTTTTACGTGTACATCTTCCATCAGTAATATAAACAGAAAACCAGGAATATTTTAGTTAATTCTAATGAAAACACTTTGATTTTTATCATTTGTATTGGAAACAACATTGTCATATGTCTTTTCTTGGATCTAAATAATACGAAACCTCGCTCTATGATTCTAAGTTATAATCCTCAAATATGGTTAAATAGTGACTTTTTTACCGATTTTCATGTAGTTTGATATTACGTAAATATAATCGTTTTTACGAATATTTCGATACTATTTCATGTAGTATCACGATATGTGATTTTTTCCTTGAAATCTCAGAATTTCGAATAATATTGCATTTTAAGCAAGTTTTCTTGCATTTTGTTTCGTACGAAAAATCATCGAATTTAGCAATATTTTGACGTTCATCATCCCCTTTTCCTGCATGTGATTTAAACAAAATATCATCGAATTAGACAATATTTTTCCGTTTTCCACGTTTTTGTGAATTTTCAGTCCATGGGTATTAATTCATATATATACGATAAAAATGATGCAAACACATAATTAATTAGATAATAACCTTAAATACTTCATTTTCAATCATCTATTTGTTTCTCGTTAAAATACTGAGTAAGATATTGAAAAGGGGAGAAGTTCGGTTTTTATTGCATATATCGACGTTTCAGCCGGATTAGAGCGGTTTTACGTGTACATCTTCCCTCGTTAATATAAACGGAAAATCAAGAACGTTTTAGTTATTTCTAATAAAAACACATTGTTTTTTATCATTTGTATTGGAAACAACATTGTCATATGTCTTTTCTTGGATCTAAATAATATAAAACCTCGCTCTATGATTTGAAGGTAAAATCCTCAAATACGGTTATATAGTGACTTTTTTCACGTTTTTCATGTAGTTTAATATTACGTAAATATATTCATTTTTACCAATATTTCGATACTATTTCATGTAGTATCACGATCTGTGATTTGGCCTTCAAATCTCAGAATTTCGCATAATATTGCATTTAAGCAAGTTTTCTTGCATTTTGTTTCGTACGAAAAATCATCGAATTTAGCAATATTTTGACGTTTATCCCCTTTTCATTCATATGATTTAAACAAAATATCATCGAATTAGGCAATATTTTGCCGTTTTCTACGTTTTTGTGAATTTTCAGTCCATGGGTATTAATTCATATATATATATACGATAAAAATGATGCAAACACATAATTGATTAGATAATAACCTTAAATACTTCATTTTCAATCTACTATTTCTTTCTCGTTAAAATACTGAGTAAGATATTGAAAGGCGGAGAAGTTCTGATTTTATGGCATATATCGACGTTTAAGCCGGAATAGAGCGGTTTTCGTGTACATCTTCCATCGGTAATATAAACGGAAAATCAGGAACATTTTAGTTAATTCTAATGAAAAGACATTGATTTTTATCATTTGTATTGGAAACAACATTGTCATATGTCTTTTCTTGGATCTAAATAATATAAAACCTCGCTCTATGATTTGAAGGTAAAATCCTCAAATACGGTTATATAGTGACTTTTTTCACGTTTTTCATGTAGTTTGATATTACGTAAATATATTCATTTTTACCAATATTTCGATACTATTTCATGTAGTATCACGATCTGTGATTTGGCCTTCAAATCTCAGAATTTCGCATAATATTGCATTTAAGCAAGTTTTCTTGCATTTTGTTTCGTACGAAAAATCATCGAATTTAGCAATATTTTGACGTTTATCCCCTTTTCATTCATATGATTTAAACAAAATATCATCGAATTAGGCAATATTTTGCCGTTTTCTACGTTTTTGTGAATTTTCAGTCCATGGGCATTAATTCATATATATACGATAAAAATGATGCAAACACATAATTAATTAGATAATAACCTTAAATACTTCATTTTCAATCATCTATTTGTTTCTCGTTAAAATACTGAGTAAGATATTGAAAAGGGGACAAGTTCGGTTATTATTGCATATATCGACGTTTCAGCCGGATTAGAGCGGTTTTACGTGTACATCTTCCCTCGTTAATATAAACGGAAAATCAAGAACATTATAGTTAATTCTAATGAAAACACATTGTTTTTTATCATTTGTATTGGAAACAACATTGTCATATGTCTTTTCTTGGATCTAAATAATACGAAACCTCGCTCTATGATTTGAAGGTAAAATCCTCAAATATGGTAAAATAGTAACTCTTTCACGTTTATCATGTAGTTTGATATTACGCAAATATATTCATTTTTACCAATATTCCGATACTATTTAATGTAGTATCAGGATATGTGATTTGCCCTTCAAGTCTCAGAATTTCGCGTAATATTGCATTTTAAGCAAGTTATCTTGCATTTTGTTTCGTACGAAAAATCATCGAATTTAGCAATATTTTGACGTTTATCATCCCCTTTTCCTTCATGTGATTTTAACAAAATATCATCGAATTAGGCAATATTTTGCCGTTTTTCCACGTTTTTGTGAATTTTCAGTCCATGGGTATTAATTCATATATATACGATAAAAATGATGCAAACACATAATTGATTAGATAATAACCTTAAATACTTCATTTTCAATCATCTATTTGTTTCTCGTTAAAATACTGAGTAAGATATTGAAAAGGGGAGAAGTTCGGTTGTATTGCATATATCGACGTTTCAGCCGGATTAGAGCGGTTTTACGTGTACATCTTCCCTCGTTAATATAAACGGAAAATCAAGAACGTTTTAGTTATTTCTAATAAAAACACATTGTTTTTTATCATTTGTATTGGAAACAACATTGTCATATGTCTTTTCTTGGATCTAAATAATACGAAACCTCGCTCTATGATTTGAAGGTAAAATCCTCAAATATGGTAAAATAGTAACTCTTTCACGTTTATCATGTAGTTTGATATTACGCAAATATATTCATTTTTACCAATATTCCGATACTATTTAATGTAGTATCAGGATATGTGATTTGCCCTTCAAGTCTCAGAATTTCGCGTAATATTGCATTTTAAGCAAGTTATCTTGCATTTTGTTTCGTACGAAAAATCATCGAATTTAGCAATATTTTGACGTTTATCATCCCCTTTTCCTTCATGTGATTTTAACAAAATATCATCGAATTAGGCAATATTTTGCCGTTTTTCCACGTTTTTGTGAATTTTCAGTCCATGGGTATTAATTCATATATATACGATAAAAATGATGCAAACACATAATTGATTAGATAATAACCTTAAATACTTCATTTTCAATCATCTATTTGTTTCTCGTTAAAATACTGAGTAAGATATTGAAAAGGGGAGAAGTTCGGTTTTATTGCATATATCGACGTTTCAGCGGATTAGAGCGGTTTTACGTGTACATCTTCCTTCGTTAATATAAACGGAAAATCAAGAACATTTTAGTTATTTCTAATAAAAACACATTGTTTTTTATCATTTGTATTGGAAACAACATTGTCATATGTCTTTTCTTGGATCTAAATAATACGAAACCTCGCTCTATGATTTGAAGGTAAAATCCTCAAATATGGTAAAATAGTAACTTTTTCACGTTAATCATGTAGTTTGATATTACGCAAATATATTCATTTTTACCAATATTCCGATACTATTTAATGTAGTATCAGGATATGTGATTTGCCCTTCAAGTCTCAGAATTTCGCGTAATATTGCATTTTAAGCAAGTTATCTTGCATTTTGTTTCGTACGAAAAATCATCGAATTTAGCAATATTTTGACGTTTATCATCCCCTTTTCCTTCATGTGATTTAAACAAAATATCATCGAATTAGGCAATATTTTGCCGTTTTTCCACGTATTGTTAATTTTCAGTCTATGGGTATTAATTCATTATATATACGATAAAAATGATGCAAACACATAATTGATTAGATAATAACCTTAAATACTTCATTTTCAATCATCTATTTGTTTCTCGTTAAAATACTGAGTAAGATATTGAAAAGGGGAGAAGTTCGGTTTTTATTGCATATATCGACGTTTCAGCCGGATTAGAGCGGTTTTACGTGTACATCTTCCCTCGTTAATATAAACGGAAAATCAAGAACATTATAGTTAATTCTAATGAAAACACATTGTTTTTTATCATTTGTATTGGAAACAACATTGTCATATGTCTTTTCTTGGATCTAAATAATACGAAACCTCGCTCTATGATTTGAAGGTAAAATCCTCAAATATGGTAAAATAGTAACTCTTTCACGTTTATCATGTAGTTTGATATTACGCAAATATATTCATTTTTACCAATATTCCGATACTATTTAATGTAGTATCAGGATATGTGATTTGCCCTTCAAGTCTCAGAATTTCGCGTAATATTGCATTTTAAGCAAGTTATCTTGCATTTTGTTTCGTACGAAAAATCATCGAATTTAGCAATATTTTGACGTTTATCATCCCCTTTTCCTTCATGTGATTTTAACAAAATATCATCGAATTAGGCAATATTTTGCCGTTTTTCCACGTTTTTGTGAATTTTCAGTCCATGGGTATTAATTCATATATATACGATAAAAATGATGCAAACACATAATTGATTAGATAATAACCTTAAATACTTCATTTTCAATCATCTATTTGTTTCTCGTTAAAATACTGAGTAAGATATTGAAAAGGGGAGAAGTTCGGTTGTATTGCATATATCGACGTTTCAGCCGGATTAGAGCGGTTTTACGTGTACATCTTCCCTCGTTAATATAAACGGAAAATCAAGAACGTTTTAGTTATTTCTAATAAAAACACATTGTTTTTTATCATTTGTATTGGAAACAACATTGTCATATGTCTTTTCTTGGATCTAAATAATACGAAACCTCGCTCTATGATTTGAAGGTAAAATCCTCAAATATGGTAAAATAGTAACTCTTTCACGTTTATCATGTAGTTTGATATTACGCAAATATATTCATTTTTACCAATATTCCGATACTATTTAATGTAGTATCAGGATATGTGATTTGCCCTTCAAGTCTCAGAATTTCGCGTAATATTGCATTTTAAGCAAGTTATCTTGCATTTTGTTTCGTACGAAAAATCATCGAATTTAGCAATATTTTGACGTTTATCATCCCCTTTTCCTTCATGTGATTTTAACAAAATATCATCGAATTAGGCAATATTTTGCCGTTTTTCCACGTTTTTGTGAATTTTCAGTCCATGGGTATTAATTCATATATATACGATAAAAATGATGCAAACACATAATTGATTAGATAATAACCTTAAATACTTCATTTTCAATCATCTATTTGTTTCTCGTTAAAATACTGAGTAAGATATTGAAAAGGGGAGAAGTTCGGTTTTATTGCATATATCGACGTTTCAGCGGATTAGAGCGGTTTTACGTGTACATCTTCCTTCGTTAATATAAACGGAAAATCAAGAACATTTTAGTTATTTCTAATAAAAACACATTGTTTTTTATCATTTGTATTGGAAACAACATTGTCATATGTCTTTTCTTGGATCTAAATAATACGAAACCTCGCTCTATGATTTGAAGGTAAAATCCTCAAATATGGTAAAATAGTAACTTTTTCACGTTAATCATGTAGTTTGATATTACGCAAATATATTCATTTTTACCAATATTCCGATACTATTTAATGTAGTATCAGGATATGTGATTTGCCCTTCAAGTCTCAGAATTTCGCGTAATATTGCATTTTAAGCAAGTTATCTTGCATTTTGTTTCGTACGAAAAATCATCGAATTTAGCAATATTTTGACGTTTATCATCCCCTTTTCCTTCATGTGATTTAAACAAAATATCATCGAATTAGGCAATATTTTGCCGTTTTTCCACGTATTGTTAATTTTCAGTCTATGGGTATTAATTCATTATATATACGATAAAAATGATGCAAACACATAATTGATTAGATAATAACCTTAAATACTTCATTTTCAATCAACTATTTGTTTCTCGTTAAAATACTGAGTAAGATATTGTAAAGGGGAGAAGTTCTGTTTTTATTGCATATATCGACGTTTCAGCCGGAATAGAGCGGTTTTACGTGTACATCTTCCATCAGTAATATAAACGGAAAATCAGGAACATTTTAGTTAATTCTAATGAAAACACATTAATTTTTATCATTTGTATTGGAAACAACATTGTCATATGTCTTTTCTTGGATCTAAATAATACGAAACCTCGCTCTATGATCCTAAGTTATAATCCTCAAATATGGTTAAATAGTGACTTTTTTCACGATTTTCATGTAGTTTGATATTTCGTAAATATATTTATTTTTACCAATATTTTGATTCTATTTCATGTAGTATCACGATATGTGATTTGGCCTTGAAATCTCAGAATTTCGAATAATATTGCATTTTAAGCAAGTTTTCTTGCATTTTGTTTCGTACGAAAAATCATCGAATTTAGCAATATTTTGACGTTTATCATCCCCTTTTCCTTCATGTGATTTAAACAAAATATCATCGAATTAGGCAATATTTTGCCGTTTTCTACGTTTTTGTGAATTTTCAGTCCATGGGTATTAATTCATATATATACGATAAAAATGATGCAAACACATAATTGATTAGATAATAACCTTAAATACTTCATTTTCAATCATCTATTTGTTTCTCGTTAAAATACTGAGTAAGATGTTGAAAAGGGGAGAAGTTCGGTTTTTATTGCATATATCGACGTTTCAGAGGGATTAGAGCGGTTTTACGTGTACATCTTCCCTCGGTAATATAAACGGAAAATCAAGAACATTATAGTTAATTCTAATGAAAACACATTGTTTTTTATCATTTGTATTGGAAACAACATTGTCATATGTCTTTTCATGGAACTAAATAATACGAAACCTCGCTCTATGATTTGAAGGTAAAATCCTCAAATATGGTAAATAAGTGACTTTTTCACGTTAATCATGTAGTTTGATATTACGCAAATACATTCATTTTTACCAATATTTCGATACTATTTCATGTAGTATCACGATATGTGATTTGGCCTTCAAATCTCAGAATTTCGCATAATATTGCATTTTAAGCAAGTTTCCTTGCATTTTGTTTCGTACAAAAAATCATCGAATTTAGCAATATTTTGACGTTTATCATCCCCTTTTCCTTTATTTGATTTAAACAAAATATCATCGAATTAGGCAATATTTTGCCGTTTTCCACGTTTTTGTGAATTTTCAGTCAATGGGTATTAATTCATTATATATACGATAAAAATGATGCAAACACATAATTGATTAGATAATAACCTTAAATACTTCATTTTCAATCAACTATTTGTTTCTCGTTAAAATACTGAGTAAGATATTGAAAAGGGGAGAAGTTCTGTTTTTATTGCATATATCGACGTTTCAGCCGGAATAGAGCGGTTTTACGTGTACATCTTCCATCAGTAATATAAACAGAAAACCAGGAATATTTTAGTTAATTCTAATGAAAACACTTTGATTTTTATCATTTGTATTGGAAACAACATTGTCATATGTCTTTTCTTGGATCTAAATAATACGAAACCTCGCTCTATGATTCTAAGTTATAATCCTCAAATATGGTTAAATAGTGACTTTTTTACCGATTTTCATGTAGTTTGATATTACGTAAATATAATCGTTTTTACGAATATTTCGATACTATTTCATGTAGTATCACGATATGTGATTTTTTCCTTGAAATCTCAGAATTTCGAATAATATTGCATTTTAAGCAAGTTTTCTTGCATTTTGTTTCGTACGAAAAATCATCGAATTTAGCAATATTTTGACGTTCATCATCCCCTTTTCCTGCATGTGATTTAAACAAAATATCATCGAATTAGACAATATTTTTCCGTTTTCCACGTTTTTGTGAATTTTCAGTCCATGGGTATTAATTCATATATATACGATAAAAATGATGCAAACACATAATTAATTAGATAATAACCTTAAATACTTCATTTTCAATCATCTATTTGTTTCTCGTTAAAATACTGAGTAAGATATTGAAAAGGGGAGAAGTTCGGTTTTTATTGCATATATCGACGTTTCAGCCGGATTAGAGCGGTTTTACGTGTACATCTTCCTTCGTTAATATAAACGGAAAATCAAGAACATTATAGTTAATTGTAATAAAAACACATTGTTTTTTATCATTTGTATTGGAAAAAACATTGTCATATGTCTTTTCTTGGAACTAAATAATACGAAACCTCGCTCTATGATTTGAAGTTAAAATCCTCAAATATGGTTATATAGTGACTTTTTTCACTTTTTCATGTAGTTTGATATTACGTAAATATATTCATTTTTACCAATATTTCGATACTATTTCATGTAGTATCACGATATGTGATTTGGCCTTCAAATCTCAGAATTTCGCATAATATTGCATTTTAAGCAAGTTTTCTTGCATTTTGTTTCGTACGAAAAATCATCGAATATAGCAATATTTTGACGTTTATCATCTCCTTTTCCTTCATGTGATTTAAACAAAATATCATCGAATTAGGCAATATTTTGCCGTTTTCCACGTTTTTGTGAATTTTCAGTCCATGGGTTTTAATTCATATATATTCGATAAAAATGATGCAAACACATAATTGATTAGATAATAACCTTAAATACTTCATTTTCAATCAACTATTTCTTTCTCGTAAAATACTGAGTAAGATATTGATAGGCGGAGAAGTTCTGATTTTATTGCATATATCGACGTTTCAGCCGGAATAGAGTGGTTTTCGTGTACATCTTCCATCGGTAATATAAACGGAAAATCAGGAACATTTTAGTTAATTCTAATGAAAACACATTGATTTTTATCATTTGTATTGGAAACAACATTGTCATATGTCTTTTCATGGATCTAAATAATACGAAACCTCGCTCTATGATTTGAAGGAAAAATCCTCAAATATGGTAAAATAGTAACCTTTTCACGTTAATCATGTAGTTTGATATTACACAAATATATTCATTTTTACCAATATTCCGATACTATTTCATGTAGTATCACGATATGTGATTTGCCCTTCAAATCTCAGAATTTCGCGTAATATTGCATTTTAAGCAAGTTTTCTTGCATTTTGTTTCGTACGAAAAATCATCGAATTTAGCAATATTTTAACGTTGATCATCTCCTTTTCCTTCATGTGATTTAAACAAAATATCATCGAATTAGGCAATATTTTGCCGTTTTCCACGTTTTTGTGAATTTTCCGTCCATGGGTATGAATTCATATATATATACGATAAAAATGATGCAAACACATAATTGATTAGATAATAACCTTAAATACTTCATTTTTAATCATCTATTTGTTTCTCGTTAAAATACTGAGTAAGATATTGAAAAGGGGAGAAGTTCGGTTTTTATTGCATATATCGATGTTTCAGCCGGATTAGAGCGGTTTTACGTGTACATCTTCCATCGTTAATATAAACGGAAAATCAAGAACATTATAGTTAATTCTAATGAAAACACATTGCTTTTTATCATTTGTATTGGAAACAACATTGTCATATGTCCTTTCTTGGATCTAAATAATACGAAACCTCGCTCTATGATTTGAAGTTAAAATCCTCAAATATGGTTATATAGTGACTTTTTTCAAGTTTTTCATGTAGTTTGATATTACGTATATATATTCATTTTTACCAATATTTCGATACTATTTCATGTAGTATCACGATATGTGATTTGGCCTTCAAATCTCAGAATTTCGCATAATATTGCATTTTAAGCAAGTTTTCTTGCATTTTGTTTCGTACGAAAAATCATCGAATATAGCAATATTTTGACGTTTATCATCTCCTTTTCCTTCATGTGATTTAAACAAAATATCATAGAATTAGGCAATATTTTGCCGTTTTCCACGTTTTTGTGAATTTTCAGTCCATGGGTTTTAATTCATATATATACGATAAAAATGATGCAAACACATAATTGATTAGATAATAACCTTAAATACTTCATTTTCAATCAACTATTTCTTTCTCGTAAAATACTGAGTAAGATATTGATAGGCGGAGAAGTTCTGATTTTATTGCATATATCGATGTTTCAGCCGGAATAGAGCGGTTTTCGTGTACATCTTCCATCGGTAATATAAACGGAAAATCACTAACATTTTAGTTAATTCTAATGAAAACACATTTTTTTATCATTTGTATCATTTATCATTTTTATCATTTTTATCATTTGTATTGGAAACAACATTGTCATATGTCTTTTCTTGGATCTAAATAATACGAAACCTCGCTCTATGATTTGAAGGAAAAATCCTCAAATATGGTAAAATAGTAACCTTTTCACGTTAATCATGTAGTTTGATATTACACAAATATATTCATTTTTACCAATATTCCGATACTATTTCATGTAGTATCACGATATGTGATTTGCCCTTCAAATCTCAGAATTTCGCGTAATATTGCATTTTAAGCAAGTTTTCTTGCATTTTGTTTCGTACGAAAAATCATCGAATTTAGCAATATTTTGACGTTTATCATCCCCTTTTCCTTCATGTGATTTAAACAAAATATCATCGAATTAGGCAATATTTTGCCGTTTTTCCACGTTTTTTGAATTTTCAGTCCATTCATATATATACGATAAAAATGATGCAAACACATAATTGATTAGATAATAACCTTAAATACTTCATTTTCAATCAACTATTTGTTTCTCGTTTAAATACTGTGTAAGATATTGAAAAGGGGAGAAGTTCTGTTTTTATTGCATATATCGACGTTTCAGCCGGAATAGAGCGATTTTCGTGTACATCTTCCATCGGTAATATAAACGGAAAACCAGGAACATTTTAGTTAATTCTAATGAAAACACATTGATTTTTATCATTTGTATTGGAAACAACATTGTCATATGTCTTTTCTTGGATCTAAATAATACGAAACCTCGCTCTATGATTTGAAGGTAAAATCCTCAAATATGGTAAAATAACAACTTTTTCACGTTAATCATGTAGTTTGATATTACACAAATATATTCATTTTTACAAATATTCCGATACTATTTCATGTAGTATCACGATATGTGATTTGCCCTTCAAATCTCAGAATTTCGCGTAATATTGCATTTTAAGCAAGTTTTCTTGCATTTTGTTTCGTACGAAAAATCATCGAATTTAGCAATATTTTGACGTTTATCATCCCCTTTTCCTTCATGTGATTTAAACAAAATATCATCGAATTAGGCAATATTTTGCCGTTTTTCCACGTTTTTTGAATTTTCAGTCCATTCATATAAATACGATAAAAATGATGCAAACACATAATTGATTAGATAATAACCTTAAATACTTCATTTTCAATCAACTATTTGTTTCTCGTTTAAATACTGAGTAAGATATTGAAAAGGGGAGAAGTTCTGTTTTTATTGCATATATCGACGTTTCAGCCGGAATAGAGCGATTTTCGTGTACATCTTCCATCGGTAATATAAACGGAAAACCAGGAACATTTTAGTTAATTCTAATGAAAACACATTGATTTTTATCATTTGTATTGGAAACAACATTGTCATATGTCTTTTCTTGGATCTAAATAATACGAAACCTCGCTCTATGATTTGAAGGTAAAATCCTCAAATATGGTAAAATAACAACTTTTTCACGTTAATCATGTAGTTTGATATTACACTAATATATTCATTTTTACAAATATTCCGATACTATTTCATGTAGTATCACGATATGTGATTTGCCCTTCAAATCTCAGAATTTCGCGTAATATTGCATTTTAAGCAAGTTTTCTTGCATTTTGTTTCGTACGAAAAATCATCGAATTTAGCAATATTTTGACGTTGATCATCCCCTTTTCCTTCATGTGATTTAAACAAAATATCATCGAATTAGGCAATATTTGCCGTTTTTCCACGTTTTTGAATTTTCAATCCATGGGTTGAATTCATATATATACGATAAAAATTATGCAAACACATAATTGATTAGATAATAACCTTAAATACTTCATTTTCAATCAACTATTTGTTTCTCGTTAAAATACTGAGTAAGATATTGAACAGGGGAGAAGTTCTGTTTTTATTGCATATATCGACGTTTCAGCCGGAATAGAGCGATTTTCGTGTACATCTTCCATCGGTAATATAAACGGAAAACCAGGAACATTTTAGTTAATTCTAATGAAAACACTTTGACTTTTATCATTTGTATTGGAAACAACATTGTCATATGTCTTTTCTTGGATCCAAATAATACGAAACCTCGCTCTATGATTTGAAGTTAAAATCCTCAAATATGGTTATATAGTGACTTTTTTCACTTTTTCATGTAGTTTGATATTACGTAAATATATTCATTTTTACCAATATTTCGATACTATTTCATGTAGTATCACGATATGTGATTTGGCCTTGAAATCTCAGAATTTCGCATAATATTGCATTTTAAGCAAGTTTTCTTGCATTTTGTTTCGTACGGAAAATCATCGAATTTAGCAATATTTTGACGTTTATCATCCCCTTTTCCTTCATGTGATTTAAACAAAACATCATCGAATTAGGCAATATTTTGCCGTTTTCCACGTTTTTGTGAATTTTCAGTCCATGGGTTTTAATTCATATATATACGATAAAAATGATGCAAACACATAATTGATTAGATAATAACCTTAAATACTTCATTTTCAATCATCTATTTGTTTCTTGTTAAATTACTGAGTAAGATATTGAAAAGGGGAGAAGTTCCGTTTTTATTGCATATATCGACGTTTCAGCCGGATTAGAGCGGTTTTACGTGTACATCTTCCCTCGTTAATATAAACGGAAAATCAAGAACATTTTAGTTATTTCTAATGAAAACACATTGTTTTTTATCATTTGTATTGGAAACAACATTGTCATATGTCTTTTATTGGATCTAAATAATACGAAACCTCGCTCTATGATTTGAAGGTAAAATCATCAAATATGGTAAAATAGTAACTTTTTCACGTTAATCAAGTAGTTTGATATTACGCAAATATATTCATTTTTACCAATATTCCGATACTATTTCATGTAGTATCAGGATATGTGATTTGCCCTTCAAGTCTCAGAATTTCGCGTAATATTGCATTTTAAGCAAGTTTTCTTGCATTTTGTTTCGTACGAAAAATCATCGAATTTAGCAATATTTTGACGTTTATCATCCCCTTTTCCTTCATGTGATTTAAACGAAATATCATCGAATTAGGCATTATTTTGCCGTTTTTCCACGTTTTTGTGAATTTTCAGTCCATGTGTATTAATTCATATATATACGATAAAAATGATGCAAACACATAATTGATTAGATAATAACCTTAAATACTTCATTTTCAATCAACTATTTGTTTCTCGTTAAAATACTGAGTAAGATAAAAAAGGGGAGAAGTTCTGTTTTTATTGCATACATCGACGTTTCAGCCGGAATAGAGCGATTTTCGTATACATTCTTCATCAGTAGAGGAGCCTGATGGCTCCATGAGGAGCCACACATCTATGGATCATCCAATAAAATCAGCAGACTTCTAGATGTTACTACTGCTCGGCTTAGACTCGGTTACAAGTATCTCTGGGAATTCTCATTATCTGCTGATGTAGACCTGACCAAATGTAAACTGTGTCAACAAAATTATTCGCACACCCTCCGTCACTATGTGATGGAGTGCGAAAAGATACGTGAATTTAGAGACAATTCTATAACCAATGTTCCAGCGATGTGTCAATATTTCATTCAAAATGATCTGCTACCAGAAATTTTAGCCAAATATCCCCAGTTTGCTAACTGTAGGTAGTAACTAAGTGATTGTAACCTATCCACCGCTGCCCACTGGATGGGGGGCGGTGTGCAGGACAAACATATAAATTTTGACACTAGCTCTCCACATATGTCAGTTGCTTAATTTAGAACCTGTACTTGAGGTCGATCTCGAACCCATTGTTGTTGTGATGACTTATATTGAATTTTGTAACTAGCTCATCAAGATTGTAACTTGCTTAGCTAAATGAATTGTGGGGTTCAGTCCCTGAGCCCATTATGTGCCTCTGTAACCCTTTCCACTACCGCCCACAAAATGGGTATGGGGTGCATAATAAATGAACTAAACTAACTAAAAACTTCTTCATCAGTAATATAAACGGAAAACCAGGAACATTTTAGTTAATTCTAATGAAAACACATTGATTTTTATCATTTGTATTGGAAACAACATTGTCATATGTCTTTTCTTGGATCCAAATAATACGAAACCTCGCTTTATGATTTGAAGTTAAAATCATCAAATATGGTTAAATAGTGACTTTTTTCACGTTTGTCATGTAGTTTGATATTACGTATATATATTCATTTTTACCAATATTTCGATACTATTTCAAGTAGTATCACGATATGTGATTTGGCCTTCAAAAATCTCAGAATTTCGCATAATATTGCGTTTTAAGCAAGTTTTCTTGCATTTTGTTTCATACGAAAAATCATCGAATTTAGCAATATTTTGACGTTTATCATCCCCCTTTTCCTTCATGTGATTTAAACAAAATATCATCGAATTAGGCAATATTTTGCCGTTTTCCACGTTTTTGTGAATTTTCAGTCCATGGGTATTAATTCATATATATACGATAAAAATGATGCAAACACATAATTGATTAGATAATAACCTTAAATACTTCATTTTCAATCATCTATTTGTTTCTCGTTAAAATACTGAGTAAGATATTGAAAAGGGGAGAAGTTCGGTTTTTATTGCATATATCGACGTTTCTGCCGGATTAGAGCGGTTTTACGTGTACATCTTCCCTCGTTAATATAAACGGAAAATCAAGAACATTATAGTTAATTCTAATGAAAACACATTGTTTTTTATCATTTGTATTGGAAACAACATTGTCATATGTCTTTTCTTGGAACTAAATAATACGAAACCTCGCTCTATGATTTGAAGGTAAACTCCTCATATATGGTTATATAGTAACTTTTTCACGTTAATCATGTAGTTTGATATTACACAAATATATTCATTTTTACCAATATTCCGATACTATTTCATGTAGTATCACGATATGTGATTTGGCCTTCAAAAATCTCAGAATTTCGCATAATATTGGGTTTTAAGCAAGTTTTCTTGCATTTTGTTTCATACGAAAAATCATCGAATTTAGCAATATTTTGACGTTTATCATCCCCCTTTTCCTTCATGTGATTTAAACAAAATATCATCGAATTAGGCAATATTTTGCCGTTTTCCACGTTTTTTGAATTTTCAGTCCATGGGTATTAATTCATATATATACGATAAAAATGATGCAAACACATAATTGATTAGATAATAACCTTAAATACTTCATTTTCAATCAACTATTTGTTTCTCGTTAAAATACTGAGTGAGATATTGAAAAGGGGAGAAGTTCTGTTTTTATTGCATATATCGACGTTTCAGCCGGAATAGAGCGATTTCCGTGTACATCTTCCATCGGTAATATAAACGGAAAACCAGGAACATTTTAGTTAATTCTAATGAAAACACTTTGATTTTTATCATTTGTATTGGAAACAACATTGTCATATGTCTTTTCTTGGATCCAAATAATACGAAACCTCGCTCTATGATTTGAAGTTAAAATCCTCAAATACGGTTAAATAGTGACTGTTTTCACGTTTTTCATGTAGTTTGATATTACGTAAATATATTCATTTTTACCAATATTTCGATACTATTTCATGTAGTATCACGATATGTGATTTGGCCTTGAAATCTCAGAATTTCGCATAATATTGCATTTAAACAAGTTTTCTTGCATTTTGTTTCGTACGAAAAATCATCGAATTTAGCAATATTTTGACGTTTATCATCCCCTTTTCCTTCATGTGATTTAAACAAAATATCATCGAATTAGGCAATATTTTGCCGTTTTTCCAAGTTTTTGAATTTTCAATCCATGGGTATTAATTCATATATATACGATAAAAATGATGCAAACACATAATTGATTAGATAATAACCTTAAATACTTCATTTTCAATCATCTATTTGTTTCTCGTTAAAATACTGAGTAAGATGTTGAAAAGGGGAGAAGTTCGGTATTTATTGCATATATCGACGTTTCAGCCGGATTAGAGCGGTTTAACGTGTACATCTTCCCTCGTTAATATAAACGGAAAATCAAGAACATTATAGTTAATTCTAATGAAAACACATTGTTTTTTATCATTTGTATTGGAAACAACATTGTCATATGTCTTTTCTTGGAACTAAATAATACGAAACCTCGCTCTATGATTTGAAGGTAAAATCCTCAAATATGATAAAATAGTGACTTTTTCACGTTAATCATGTAGTTTGATATTACGCAAATATATTCATTTTTACCAATATTTCGATACTATTTCATGTAGTATCACGATATGTGATTTGGCCTTCAAATCTCAGAATTTCGCATAATATTGCATTTAAACAAGTTTCCATGCATTTTGTTTCGTACGAAAAATCATCGAATTTAGCAATATTTTGACGTTTATCATCCCCTTTTCCTTTATTTGATTTAAACAAAATATCATCGAATTAGGCAATATTTTGCCGTTTTTCCACGTTTTTGTGAATTTTCAGTCTATGGGTATTAATTCATTATATATACGATAAAAATGATGCAAACACATAATTGATTAGATAATAACCTTAAATACTTCATTTTCAATCGACTATTTGTTTCTCGTTAAAATACTGAGTAAGATATTGAAAAGGGGAGAAGTTCTGTTTTTATTGCATATATCGACGTTTCAGCCGGAATAGAGCGGTTTTACGAGTTCATCTTCGATCAGTAATATAAACGGAAAATCAGGAATATTTTAGTTAATTCTAATGAAAACACATTGATTTTTATCATTTGCATTGGAAACAACATTGTCATATGTCTTTTCTTGGATCTAAATAATACGAAACCTTGCTCTATGATTCTAAGTTATAATCCTCAAATATGGTTAAATAGTGACTTTTTTCACGATTTTCATGTAGTTTGATATTACGTCAATATATTCATTTTTACCAATATTTCGATACTATTTCATGTAGTATCACGATATGTGATTTGGCCTTGAAATCTCAGAATTTCGCATAATATTGCATTTTAAGCAAGTTTTCTTGCATTTTGTTTCGTACGAAAAATCATCGAATTTAGCAATATTTTGACGTTTATCATCCCCTTTTCCTTCATGTGATTTAAACAAAATGTCATCGAACTAGGCAATATTTTGCCGGTTTCCACGTTTTTGTGAATTTTCAGTCCATGGTAAGAAAAGACATATGATTCATATATATACGATAAAAATGATGCAAACACATAATTGATTAGATAATAACCTTAAATACTTCATTTTCAATCAACTATTTGTTTCTCGTTAAAATACTGAGTAAGATATTGAAAAGGGGAGAAGTTCTGTTTATATTGCATATATCGACGTTTCAGCCGGAATAGAGCGGTTTTACGTGTACATCTTCCATCAGTAATATAAACGGAAAATCAGGAACATTTTAGTTAATTCTAATGAAAACACATTGATTTTTATCATTTGTATTGGAAACAACATTGTAATATGTCTTTTCTTGGATCTAAATAATACGAAACCTCGCTCTATGATTCTAAGTTATAATCCTCAAATATGGTTAAATAGTGACTTTTTTCACGATTTTCATGTAGTTTGATATTACGTAAATATATTCATTTTTACCAATATTTCGATACTATTTCATGTAGTATCACGATATGTAATTTGGCCTTGAAATCTCAGAATTTCGAATAATATTGCATTTTAAGCAAGTTTTCTTGCATTTTGTTTCGTACGAAAAATCATCGAATTTAGCAATATTTTGACGTTTATCATCCCCTTTTCCTTCATGTGATTTAAACAAAATATCATCGAATTAGGCAATATTTTGCCGTTTTCCACGTTTTTGTGAATTTTCAGTCCATGGGTATTAATTCATATATATACGATAAAAATGATGCAAACACATAATTGATTAGATAATAACCTTAAATACTTCATTTTCAATCATCTATTTGTTTCTCGTTAAAATACTGAGTAAGATATTGAAAGGCGGAGAAGTTCTGATTTTATTGCATATATCGACGTTTCAGCCGGAATAGAGCGGTTTTCGTGTACATCTTCCATCGTTAATATAAACGGAAAATCAAGAACATTATAGTTAATTCTAATGAAAATACATTGTTTTTTATCATTTGTATTGGAAACAACATTGTCATATGTCTTTTCTTGGATCTAAATAATACGAAATTTCGCTCTATGATTTGAAGTTAAAATCCTCAAATATATTTTCCACGTTTTTCCACGTTTTTGTGAATTTTCAGTCCATGGGTATTATTAGTGACTTTTATATAGTGACTTTTTTCACGTTTTTCATGTAGTTTGATATTACGTATATATATTCATTTTTACCAATATTTCGATACTATTTCATGTAGTATCACGATATGTGATTTGGCCTTCAAATCTCAGAATTTCGCATAATATTGCATTTAAACAAGTTTTCTTGCATTTTGTTTCGTACGAAAAATCATCGAATTTAGCAATATTTTGACGTTTATCATCCCCTTTTCCTTCATGTGATTTAAACAAAATATCATCGAATTAGGCAATATTTTGCCGTTTTTCCAAGTTTTTGAATTTTCAATCCATGGGTATTAATTCATATATATACGATAAAAATGATGCAAACACATAATTGATTAGATAATAACCTTAAATACTTCATTTTCAATCATCTATTTGTTTCTCGTTAAAATACTGAGTAGGATGTTGAAAAGGGGAGAAGTTCGGTATTTATTGCATATATCGACGTTTCAGCCGGATTAGAGCGGTTTAACGTGTACATCTTCCCTCGTTAATATAAACGGAAAATCAAGAACATTATAGTTAATTCTAATGAAAACACATTGTTTTTTATCATTTGTATTGGAAACAACATTGTCATATGTCTTTTCTTGGAACTAAATAATACGAAACCTCGCTCTATGATTTGAAGGTAAAATCCTCAAATATGATAAAATAGTGACTTTTTCACGTTAATCATGTAGTTTGATATTACGCAAATATATTCATTTTTACCAATATTTCGATACTATTTCATGTAGTATCACGATATGTGATTTGGCCTTCAAATCTCAGAATTTCGCATAATATTGCATTTAAACAAGTTTCCATGCATTTTGTTTCGTACGAAAAATCATCGAATTTAGCAATATTTTGACGTTTATCATCCCCTTTTCCTTTATTTGATTTAAACAAAATATCATCGAATTAGGCAATATTTTGCCGTTTTTCCACGTTTTTGTGAATTTTCAGTCTATGGGTATTAATTCATTATATATACGATAAAAATGATGCAAACACATAATTGATTAGATAATAACCTTAAATACTTCATTTTCAATCGACTATTTGTTTCTCGTTAAAATACTGAGTAAGATATTGAAAAGGGGAGAAGTTCTGTTTTTATTGCATATATCGACGTTTCAGCCGGAATAGAGCGGTTTTACGAGTTCATCTTCGATCAGTAATATAAACGGAAAATCAGGAATATTTTAGTTAATTCTAATGAAAACACATTGATTTTTATCATTTGCATTGGAAACAACATTGTCATATGTCTTTTCTTGGATCTAAATAATACGAAACCTTGCTCTATGATTCTAAGTTATAATCCTCAAATATGGTTAAATAGTGACTTTTTTCACGATTTTCATGTAGTTTGATATTACGTCAATATATTCATTTTTACCAATATTTCGATACTATTTCATGTAGTATCACGATATGTGATTTGGCCTTGAAATCTCAGAATTTCGCATAATATTGCATTTTAAGCAAGTTTTCTTGCATTTTGTTTCGTACGAAAAATCATCGAATTTAGCAATATTTTGACGTTTATCATCCCCTTTTCCTTCATGTGATTTAAACAAAATGTCATCGAACTAGGCAATATTTTGCCGGTTTCCACGTTTTTGTGAATTTTCAGTCCATGGTAAGAAAAGACATATGATTCATATATATACGATAAAAATGATGCAAACACATAATTGATTAGATAATAACCTTAAATACTTCATTTTCAATCAACTATTTGTTTCTCGTTAAAATACTGAGTAAGATATTGAAAAGGGGAGAAGTTCTGTTTATATTGCATATATCGACGTTTCAGCCGGAATAGAGCGGTTTTACGTGTACATCTTCCATCAGTAATATAAACGGAAAATCAGGAACATTTTAGTTAATTCTAATGAAAACACATTGATTTTTATCATTTGTATTGGAAACAACATTGTAATATGTCTTTTCTTGGATCTAAATAATACGAAACCTCGCTCTATGATTCTAAGTTATAATCCTCAAATATGGTTAAATAGTGACTTTTTTCACGATTTTCATGTAGTTTGATATTACGTAAATATATTCATTTTTACCAATATTTCGATACTATTTCATGTAGTATCACGATATGTAATTTGGCCTTGAAATCTCAGAATTTCGAATAATATTGCATTTTAAGCAAGTTTTCTTGCATTTTGTTTCGTACGAAAAATCATCGAATTTAGCAATATTTTGACGTTTATCATCCCCTTTTCCTTCATGTGATTTAAACAAAATATCATCGAATTAGGCAATATTTTGCCGTTTTCCACGTTTTTGTGAATTTTCAGTCCATGGGTATTAATTCATATATATACGATAAAAATGATGCAAACACATAATTGATTAGATAATAACCTTAAATACTTCATTTTCAATCATCTATTTGTTTCTCGTTAAAATACTGAGTAAGATATTGAAAGGCGGAGAAGTTCTGATTTTATTGCATATATCGACGTTTCAGCCGGAATAGAGCGGTTTTCGTGTACATCTTCCATCGTTAATATAAACGGAAAATCAAGAACATTATAGTTAATTCTAATGAAAATACATTGTTTTTTATCATTTGTATTGGAAACAACATTGTCATATGTCTTTTCTTGGATCTAAATAATACGAAATTTCGCTCTATGATTTGAAGTTAAAACCCTCAAATATATTTTCCACGTTTTTCCACGTTTTTGTGAATTTTCAGTCCATGGGTATTATTAGTGACTTTTATATAGTGACTTTTTTCACGTTTTTCATGTAGTTTGATATTACGTATATATATTCATTTTTACCAATATTTCGATACTATTTCATGTAGTATCACGATATGTGATTTGGCCTTCAAATCTCAGAATTTCTCATAATATTGCATTTTAAGCAAGTTTCCTTGCATTTTGTTTCGTACGAAAAATCATCGAATTTAGCAATATTTTTACTTTTATCATCCCCTTTTCCTTCATGTGATTTAAACAAAATATCATCGAATTAGGCAATATTTTGCCGTTTTTCCACGTTTTTTGAATTTTCAGTCCATGGGTTAAATTCATATATATACGATAAAAATGATGCAAACACATAATTAATTAGATAATAACCTTAAATACTTCATTTTCAATCATCTATTTGTTTCTCGTTAAAATACTGAGTAAGATATTGAAAAGGGGAGAAGTTCGGTTTTATTGCATATATCGACGTTTCAGCCGGATTAGAGCGGTTTTACGTGTACATCTTCCCTTGTTAATATAAACGGAAAATCAAGAACATTTTAGTTATTTCTAATAAAAACACATTGTTTTTTATCATTTGTATTGGAAACAACATTGTCATATGTCTTTTCTTGGATCTAAATAATACGAAACCTCGCTCTATGATTTGAAGGTAAAATCCTCAAATATGGTAAAATAGTAACTTTTTCACGTTAATCATGTAGTTTGATATTACGCAAATATATTCATTTTTACCAATATTCCGATACTATTTAATGTAGTATCAGGATATGTGATTTGCCCTTCAAGTCCCAGAATTTCGCGTAATATTGCATTTTAAGCAAGTTTTCTTGCATTTTGTTTCGTACGAAAAATCATCGAATTTAGCAATATTTTGACGTTTATCATCCCCTTTTCCTTTATGTGATTTAAACAAAATATCATCGAATTAGGCAATATTTTGCCGTTTTCCACGTTTTTGTGAATTTTCAGTCCATGGGTATTAATTCATATACATACGATAAAAATGATGCAAACACATAATTGATTAGATAATAACCTTAAATACTTCATTTTCAATCAACTATTTGTTTCTCGTTAAAATACTGAGTAAGATATTGAAACGGGGAGAAGTTCGGTTTTATTGCATATATCGACGTTTCAGCCGGATTAGAGCGGTTTTACGTTTACATCTTCGCTCTTTAATATAGACGGAAAATCAAGAACATTTTAGTTATTTCTAATAAAAACACATTGTTTTTTATCATTTGTATTGGAAAAAACATTGTCATATGTCTTTTCTTGGATCTAAATAATACGAAACCTCGCTCTATGATTTGAAGGTAAAATCCTCAAATATGGTAAAATAGTAACTTTTTCACGTTAATCATGTAGTTTGATATTACGCAAATATATTCATTTTTACCAATATTCCGATACTATTTAATGTAGTATCAGGATATGTGATTTGCCCTTCAAGTCTCAGAATTTCGCGTAATATTGCATTTTAAGCAAGTTTTCTTGCATTTTGTTTCGTACGAAAAATCATCGAATTTAGCAATATTTTGACGTTTATCATCCCCTTTTCCTTTATGTGATTTAAACAAAATATCATCGAATTAGGCAATATTTTGCCGTTTTCCACGTTTTTGTGAATTTTCAGTCCATGGGTATTAATTCATATATATACGATAAAAATGATGCAAACACATAATTGATTAGATAATAACCTTAAATACTTCATTTTCAATCAACTATTTGTTTCTCGTTAAAATACTGAGTAAGATATTGAAACGAGGAGAAGTTCGGTTTTATTGCATATATCGACGTTTCAGCCGGATTAGAGCGGTTTTACGTTTACATCTTCCCTCGTTAATATAAACGGAAAATCAAGAACATTTTAGTTATTTCTAATAAAAACACATTGTTTTTTATCATTTGTATTGGAAACAACATTGTCATATGTCTTTTCTTGGATCTAAATAATACGAAACCTCGCTCTATGATTTGAAGGTAAAATCCTCAAATATGGTAAAATAGTAACTTTTTCACGTTAATCATGTAGTTTGATATTACGCAAATATATTCATTTTTACCAATATTCCGATACTATTTAATGTAGTATCAGGATATGTGATTTGCCCTTCAAGTCTCAGAATTTCGCGTAATATTGCATTTTAAGCAAGTTTTCTTGCATTTTGTTTCGTACGAAAAATCATCGAATTTAGCAATATTTTGACGTTTATCATCCCCTTTTCCTTTATGTGATTTAAACAAAATATCATCGAATTAGGCAATATTTTGCCGTTTTCCACGTTTTTGTGAATTTTCAGTCCATGGGTATTAATTCATATACATACGATAAAAATTATGCAAACACATAATTGATTAGATAATAACCTTAAATACTTCATTTTCAATCAACTATTTGTTTCTCGTTAAAATACTGAGTAAGATATTGAAACGGGGAGAAGTTCGGTTTTATTGCATATATCGACGTTTCAGCCGGATTAGAGCGGTTTTACGTTTACATCTTCCCTCGTTAATATAAACGGAAAATCAAGAACATTTTAGTTATTTCTAATAAAAACACATTGTTTTTTATCATTTGTATTGGAAACAACATTGTCATATGTCTTTTCTTGGATCTAAATAATACGAAACCTCGCTCTATGATTTGAAGGTAAAATCCTCAAATATGGTAAAATAGTAACTTTTTCACGTTAATCATGTAGTTTGATATTACGCAAATATATTCATTTTTACCAATATTCCGATACTATTTAATGTAGTATCAGGATATGTGATTTGCCCTTCAAGTCTCAGAATTTCGCGTAATATTGCATTTTAAGCAAGTTTTCTTGCATTTTGTTTCGTACGAAAAATCATCGAATTTAGCAATATTTTGACGTTTATCATCCCCTTTTCCTTTATGTGATTTAAACAAAATATCATCGAATTAGGCAATATTTTGCCGTTTTCCACGTTTTTGTGAATTTTCAGTCCATGGGTATTAATTCATATACATACGATAAAAATGATGCAAACACATAATTGATTAGATAATAACCTTAAATACTTCATTTTCAATCAACTATTTGTTTCTCGTTAAAATACTGAGTAAGATATTGAAACGGGGAGAAGTTCGGTTTTATTGCATATATCGACGTTTCAGCCGGATTAGAGCGGTTTTACGTTTACATCTTCCCTCGTTAATATAAACGGAAAATCAAGAACATTTTAGTTATTTCTAATAAAAACACATTGTTTTTTATCATTTGTATTGGAAACAACATTGTCATATGTCTTTTCTTGGATCTAAATAATACGAAACCTCGCTCTATGATTTGAAGGTAAAATCCTCAAATATGGTAAAATAGTAACTTTTTCACGTTAATCATGTAGTTTGATATTACGCAAATATATTCATTTTTACCAATATTCCGATACTATTTAATGTAGTATCAGTATATGTGATTTGCCCTTCAAGTCTCAGAATTTCGCGTAATATTGCATTTTAAGCAAGTTATCTTGCATTTTGTTTCGTACGAAAAATCATCGAATTTAGCAATATTTTGACGTTTATCATCCCCTTTTCCTTCATGTGATTTAAACAAAATATCATCGAATTAGGCAATATTTTGCCGTTTTTCCACGTTTTTGTGAATTTTCAGTCCATGGGTATTAATTCATATATATACGATAAAAATGATGCAAACACATAATTGATTAGATAATAACCTTAAATACTTCATTTTCAGTCATCTATTTGTTTCTCGTTAAAATACTGAGTAAGATATTGAAAGGCGGAGAAGTTCTGATTTTATTGCATATATCGACGTTTCAGCCGGAATAGAGCGGTTTTCGTGTACATCTTCCATCGTTAATATAAACGGAAAATCAAGAACATTATAGTTAATTCTAATGAAAACACATTGTTTTTTATCATTTGTATTGGAAACAACATTGTCATATGTCTTTTCTTGGATCTAAATAATACGAAACCTCGCTCTATGATTTGAAGTTAAAATCCTCAAATATATTTTCCACGTTTTTCCACGTTTTTGTGAATTTTCAGTCCATGGGTATTAATAGTGACTTTTATATAGTGACTTTTTTCACGTTTTTCATGTAGTTTGATATTACGTATATATATTCATTTTTACCAATATTTCGATACTACTTCATGTAGTATCACGATATTTGATTTGGCCTTCAAATCTCAGAATTTCTCATAATATTGCATTTTAAGCAAGTTTTCTTGCATTTTGTTTCGTACGAAAAATCATCGAATATAGCAATATTTTGACGTTTATCATCCCCTTTTCCTTCATGTGATTTAAACAAAATATCATCGAATTAGGCAATATTTTGCCGTTTTCCACGTTTTTGTGAATTTTCAGTCCATGGGTTTTAATTCATATATATACGATAAAAATGATGCAAACACATAATTGATTAGATAATAACCTTAAATACTTCATTTTCAATCATCTATTTGTTTCTTGGTAAAATACTGAGTAAGATATTGAAAAGGGGAGAAGTTCTGTTTTTATTGCATATATCGACGTTTCAGCCGGAATAGAGCGATTTTCGTGTACATCTTCCATCGGTAATATAAACGGAAAACCAGGAACATTTTAGTTAATTCTAATGAAAACACATTGATTTTTATCATTTGTATTGGAAACAACATTGTCATATGTCTTTTCTTGGATCTAAATAATACGAAACCTCGCTCTATGATTTGAAGGTAAAATCCTCAAATATTGTAAAATAGTAACTTTTTCACGGTAATCATATAGTTTGATATTACACAAATATATTCATTTTTACCAATATTCCGATACTATTTCATGTAGTATCACGATATGTGATTTGCCCTTCAAATCTCAGAATTTCGCGTAATATTGCATTTTAAGCAAGTTTTCTTGCATTTTGTTTCGTACGAAAAATCATCGAATTTAGCAATATTTTGACGTTTATCATCCCCTTTTCCTTCATGTGATTTAAACAAAATATCATCGAATTAGGCAATATTTTGCCGTTTTTCCACGTTTTTTGAATTTTCAGTCCATGGGTTAAATTCATATATAGACGATAAAAATGATGCAAACACATAATTGATTAGATAATAACCTTAAATACTTCATTTTCAATCAACAATTTGTTTCTCGTTAAAATACTGAGTAAGATATTGAAAAGGGGAGAAGTTCTGTTTTTATTGCATATATCGACGTTTCAGTCGGATTAGAGCGGTTTTACGTGTACATCTTCCCTCGTTAATATAAACGGAAAATCAAGAACATTTTAGTTATTTCTAATAAAAACACATTGTTTTTTATCATTTGTATTGGAAACAACATTGTCATATGTCTTTTCTTGGATCTAAATAATACGAAACCTTGCTCTATGATTTGAAGGTAAAATCCTCAAATATGGTAAAATAGTAACTTTTTCACGTTAATCATGTAGTTTGATATTACGCAAATATATTCATTTTTACCAATATTCCGATACTATTTAATGTAGTATCAGGATATGTGATTTGCCCTTCAAGTCTCAGAATTTCGCGTAATATTGCATTTTAAGCAAGTTTTCTTGCATTTTGTTTCGTACGAAAAATCATCGAATTTAGCAATATTTTGACGTTTATCATCCCCTTTTCCTTTATGTGATTTAAACAAAATATCATCGAATTAGGCAATATTTTGCCGTTTTCCACGTTTTTGTGAATTTTCAGTCCATGGGTATTAATTCATATACATACGATAAAAATTATGCAAACACATAATTGATTAGATAATAACCTTAAATACTTCATTTTCAATCAACTATTTGTTTCTCGTTAAAATACTGAGTAAGATATTGAAACGGGGAGAAGTTCGGTTTATTGCATATATCGACGTTTCAGCCGGATTAGAGCGGTTTTACGTTTACATCTTCCCTCGTTAATATAAACGGAAAATCAAGAACATTTTAGTTATTTCTAATAAAAACACATTGTTTTTTATCATTTGTATTGGAAACAACATTGTCATATGTCTTTTCTTGGATCTAAATAATACGAAACCTCGCTCTATGATTTGAAGGTAAAATCCTCAAATATGGTAAAATAGTAACTTTTTCACGTTAATCATGTAGTTTGATATTACGCAAATATATTCATTTTTACCAATATTCCGATACTATTTAATGTAGTATCAGGATATGTGATTTGCCCTTCAAGTCTCAGAATTTCGCGTAATATTGCATTTTAAGCAAGTTTTCTTGCATTTTGTTTCGTACGAAAAATCATCGAATTTAGCAATATTTTGACGTTTATCATCCCCTTTTCCTTTATGTGATTTAAACAAAATATCATCGAATTAGGCAATATTTTGCCGTTTTCCACGTTTTTGTGAATTTTCAGTCCATGGGTATTAATTCATATACATACGATAAAAATGATGCAAACACATAATTGATTAGATAATAACCTTAAATACTTCATTTTCAATCAACTATTTGTTTCTCGTTAAAATACTGAGTAAGATATTGAAACGGGGAGAAGTTCGGTTTTATTGCATATATCGACGTTTCAGCCGGATTAGAGCGGTTTTACGTTTACATCTTCCCTCGTTAATATAAACGGAAAATCAAGAACATTTTAGTTATTTCTAATAAAAACACATTGTTTTTTATCATTTGTATTGGAAACAACATTGTCATATGTCTTTTCTTGGATCTAAATAATACGAAACCTCGCTCTATGATTTGAAGGTAAAATCCTCAAATATGGTAAAATAGTAACTTTTTCACGTTAATCATGTAGTTTGATATTACGCAAATATATTCATTTTTACCAATATTCCGATACTATTTAATGTAGTATCAGGATATGTGATTTGCCCTTCAAGTCTCAGAATTTCGCGTAATATTGCATTTTAAGCAAGTTATCTTGCATTTTGTTTCGTACGAAAAATCATCGAATTTAGCAATATTTTGACGTTTATCATCCCCTTTTCCTTCATGTGATTTAAACAAAATATCATCGAATTAGGCAATATTTTGCCGTTTTTCCACGTTTTTGTGAATTTTCAGTCCATGGGTATTAATTCATATATATACGATAAAAATGATGCAAACACATAATTGATTAGATAATAACCTTAAATACTTCATTTTCAGTCATCTATTTGTTTCTCGTTAAAATACTGAGTAAGATATTGAAAGGCGGAGAAGTTCTGATTTTATTGCATATATCGACGTTTCAGCCGGAATAGAGCGGTTTTCGTGTACATCTTCCATCGTTAATATAAACGGAAAATCAAGAACATTATAGTTAATTCTAATGAAAACACATTGTTTTTTATCATTTGTATTGGAAACAACATTGTCATATGTCTTTTCTTGGATCTAAATAATACGAAACCTCGCTCTATGATTTGAAGTTAAAATCCTCAAATATATTTTCCACGTTTTTCCACGTTTTTGTGAATTTTCAGTCCATGGGTATTAATAGTGACTTTTATATAGTGACTTTTTTCACGTTTTTCATGTAGTTTGATATTACGTATATATATTCATTTTTACCAATATTTCGATACTACTTCATGTAGTATCACGATATTTGATTTGGCCTTCAAATCTCAGAATTTCTCATAATATTGCATTTTAAGCAAGTTTTCTTGCATTTTGTTTCGTACGAAAAATCATCGAATATAGCAATATTTTGACGTTTATCATCCCCTTTTCCTTCATGTGATTTAAACAAAATATCATCGAATTAGGCAATATTTTGCCGTTTTCCACGTTTTTGTGAATTTTCAGTCCATGGGTTTTAATTCATATATATACGATAAAAATGATGCAAACACATAATTGATTAGATAATAACCTTAAATACTTCATTTTCAATCATGTATTTGTTTCTTGGTAAAATACTGAGTAAGATATTGAAAAGGGGAGAAGTTCTGTTTTTATTGCATATATCGACGTTTCAGCCGGAATAGAGCGATTTTCGTGTACATCTTCCATCGGTAATATAAACGGAAAACCAGGAACATTTTAGTTAATTCTAATGAAAACACATTGATTTTTATCATTTGTATTGGAAACAACATTGTCATATGTCTTTTCTTGGATCTAAATAATACGAAACCTCGCTCTATGATTTGAAGGTAAAATCCTCAAATATGGTAAAATAGTAACTTTTTCACGGTAATCATATAGTTTGATATTACACAAATATATTCATTTTTACCAATATTCCGATACTATTTCATGTAGTATCACGATATGTGATTTGCCCTTCAAATCTCAGAATTTCGCGTAATATTGCATTTTAAGCAAGTTTTCTTGCATTTTGTTTCGTACGAAAAATCATCGAATTTAGCAATATTTTGACGTTTATCATCCCCTTTTCCTTCATGTGATTTAAACAAAATATCATCGAATTAGGCAATATTTTGCCGTTTTTCCACGTTTTTTGAATTTTCAGTCCATGGGTTAAATTCATATATAGACGATAAAAATGATGCAAACACATAATTGATTAGATAATAACCTTAAATACTTCATTTTCAATCAACAATTTGTTTCTCGTTAAAATACTGAGTAAGATATTGAAAAGGGGAGAAGTTCTGTTTTTATTGCATATATCGACGTTTCAGTCGGATTAGAGCGGTTTTACGTGTACATCTTCCCTCGTTAATATAAACGGAAAATCAAGAACATTTTAGTTATTTCTAATAAAAACACATTGTTTTTTATCATTTGTATTGGAAACAACATTGTCATATGTCTTTTCTTGGATCTAAATAATACGAAACCTCGCTCTATGATTTGAAGGTAAAATCCTCAAATATGGTAAAATAGTAACTTTTTCACGTTAATCATGTAGTTTGATATTACGCAAATATATTCATTTTTACCAATATTCCGATACTATTTAATGTAGTATCAGGATATGTGATTTGCCCTTCAAGTCTCAGAAATTCGCGTAATATTGCATTTTAAGCAAGTTTTCTTGCATTTTGTTTCGTACGAAAAATCATCGAATTTAGCAATATTTTGACGTTTATCATCCCCTTTTCCTTCATGTGATTTAAACAAAATATCATCGAATTAGGCAATATTTTGCCGTTTTTCCACGTTTTTGTGAATTTTCAGTCCATGGGTATTAATTCATATACATACGATAAAAATGATGCAAACACATAATTGATTAGATAATAACCTTAAATACTTCATTTTCAATCAACTATTTGTTTCTCGTTAAAATACTGAGTAAGATATTGAAACGGGGAGAAGTTCGGTTTTATTGCATATATCGACGTTTCAGCCGGATTAGAGCGGTTTTACGTTTACATCTTCCCTCGTTAATATAAACGGAAAATCAAGAACATTTTAGTTATTTCTAATAAAAACACATTGTTTTTTATCATTTGTATTGGAAACAACATTGTCATATGTCTTCTCTTGGATCTAAATAATACGAAACCTCGCTCTATGATTTAAAGGTAAAATCCTCAAATATGGTAAAATAGTAACTTTTTCACGTTAATCATGTAGTTTGATATTACGCAAATATATTCATTTTTACCAATATTCCGATACTATTTAATGTAGTATCAGGATATGTGATTTGCCCTTCAAGTCTCAGAATTTCGCGTAATATTGCATTTTAAGCAAGTTATCTTGCATTTTGTTTCGTACGAAAAATCATCGAATTTAGCAATATTTTGACGTTTATCATCCCCTTTTCCTTCATGTGATTTAAACAAAATATCATCGAATTAGGCAATATTTTGCCGTTTTTCACGTTTTTGTGAATTTTCAGTCCATGGGTATTAATTCATATATATACGATAAAAATGATGCAAACACATAATTGATTAGATAATAACCTTAAATACTTCATTTTCAATCAACTATTTGTTTCTCGTTAAAATACTGAGTAAGATATTGAAAAGGGGAGAAGTTCTGTTTTTATTGCATATATCGACGTTTCAGCCGGAATAGAGCGATTTTCGTGTACATCCTCCATCGTTAATATAAACGGAAAACCAGGTACATTTTAGTTAATTCTAATGAAAACACTTTGATTTTTATCATTTGTATTGGAAACAACATTGTCATATGTCTTTTCTTGGATCCAAATAATACGAAACCTCGCTCTATGATTTGAAGTTAAAATCCTCAAATATGGTTAAATAGTGACTTTTTTCACGTTTGTCATGTAGTTTGATATTACGTAAATATATTCATTTTTACCAATATTTCGATACTATTTCATGTAGTATCACGATATGTGATTTGGCCTTGAAATCTCAGAATTTCGCATAATATTGCATTTTATGCAAGTTTTCTTGCATTTTGTTTCGTACGAAAAATCATCGAATTTAGCAATATTTTGACGTTTATCATCCCCTTTTCCTTCATGTGATTTAAACAAAATATCATCGAATTAGGCAATATTTTGCCGTTTTCCACGTTTTTGTGAATTTTCAGTCCATGGGTATTAATTCATATATATACGATAAAAATGATGCAAACACATAATTAATTAGATAATAACCTTAAATACTTCATTTTCAATCATCTATTTGTTTCTAGTTAAAATACTGAGTAAGATATTCAAAAGGGGAGAAGTTCGGTTTTATTGCATATATCGACGTTTCAGCCGGATTAGAGCGGTTTTACGTATACATCTTCCCTCGTTAATATAAACGGAAAATCAAGAACATTTTAGTTATTTCTAATAAAAACACATTGTTTTTTATCATTTGTATTGGAAACAACATTGTCATATGTCTTTTCTTGGATCTAAATAATACGAAACCTCGCTCTATGATTTGAAGGTAAAATCCTCAAATATGGTAAAATAGTAACTTTTTCACGTTTGTCATGTAGTTTGATATTACGTAAATATATTCATTTTTACCAATATTTCGATACTATTTCATGTAGTATCACGATATGTGATTTGGCCTTGAAATCTCAGAATTTCGCATAATATTGCATTTTAAGCAAGTTTTCTTGCATTTTGTTTCGTACGAAAAATCATCGAATTTAGCAATATTTTGACGTTTATCATCCCCTTTTCCTTCATGTGATTTAAACAAAATATCATCGAATTAGGCAATATTTTGCCGTTTTCTACGTTTTTGTGAATTTTCAGTCCATTGGTATTAATTCATATATATACGATAAAAATGATGCAAACACATAATTGATTAGACAATAACCTTAAATACTTCATTTTCAATCATCTACTTGTTTCTCGTTAAAATACTGAGTAAGATGTTGAAAAGGGGAGAAGTTCGGTTTTTATTGCATATATCGACGTTTCAGCCGGATTAGAGCGGTTTAACGTGTACATCTTCCCTCGTTAATATAAACGGAAAATCAAGAACATTATAGTTAATTCTAATGAAAACACATTGTTTTTTTATCATTTGTATTGGAAACAACATTGTCATATGTCTTTTCTTGGAACTAAATAATGCGAAACCTCGCTCTATGATTTGAAGGTAAAATCCTCAAATATGGTAAAATAGTGACTTTTTCACGTTAATCATGTAGTTTGATATTACGCAAATATATTCATTTTTACCAATATTTCGATACTATTTCATGTAGTATCACGATATGTGATTTGGCCTTCAAATCTCAGAATTTCGCATAATATTGCATTTTAAGCAAGTTTCCTTGCATTTTGTTTCGTACGAAAAATCATCGAATTTAGCAATATTTTGACGTTTATCATCCCCTTTTCCTTCATGTGATTTAAACAAAATATCATCGAATTAGGCAATATTTTTCCGTTTTTCCACGTTTTTGTGAATTTTCAGTCCATGGGTATTAATTCATATATATACGATAAAAATGATGCAAACACATAATTGATTAGATAATAACCTTAAATACTTCATTTTCAATCAACTATTTGTTTCTCGTTAAAATACTGAGTAAGATATTGAAAAGGGGAGAAGTTCTGTTTTTATTGCATATATCGACGTTTCAGCCGGAATAGAGCGATTTTCGTGTACATCCTCCATCGGTAATATAAACGGAAAACCAGGAACATTTTAGTTAATTCTAATGAAAACACTTTGATTTTTATCATTTGTATTGGAAACAACATTGTCATATGTCTTTTCTTGGATCCAAATAATACGAAACCTCGTTCTATGATTTGAAGTTAAAATCCACAAATATGGTTAAATAGTGACTTTTTTCACGTTTGTCATGTAGTTTGATATTACGTAAATATATTCATTTTTACCAATATTTCGATACTATTTCATGTAGTATCACGATATGTGATTTGGCCTTGAAATCTCAGAATTTCGCATAATATTGCATTTTAAGCAAGTTTTCTTGCATTTTGTTTCGTACGAAAAATCATCGAATTTAGCAATATTTTGACGTTTATCATCCCCTTTTCCTTCATGTGATTTAAACAAAATATCATCGAATTAGGCAATATTTTGCCGTTTTCCACGTTTCTGTGAATTTTCAGTCCATGGGTATTAATTCATATATATACGATAAAAATGATGCAAACACATAATTAATTAGATAATAACCTTAAATACTTCATTTTCAATCATCTATTTGTTTCTCGTTAAAATTTTGAGTAAGATATTGAAAAGGGGAGAAGTTCGGTTTTATTGCATATATCGACGTTTCAGCCGGATTAGAGCGGTTTTACGTGTACATCTTCCCTCGTTAATATAAACGGAAAATCAAGAACATTTTAGTTATTTCTAATAAAAACACTTTGTTTTTCATCATTTGTATTGGAAAAAACATTGTCATATGTCTTTTCTTGGATCTAAATAATACGAAACCTCGCTCTATGATTTGAAGGTAAAATCCTCAAATATGGTAAAATAGTAACTTTTTCACGTTAATCATGTAGTTTGATATTACGCAAATATATTCATTTTTACCAATATTCCGATACTATTTAATGTAGTATCAGGATATGTGATTTGCCCTTCAAGTCTCAGAATTTCGCGTAATATTGCATTTAAGCTAGTTTTCTTGCATTTTGTTTCGTACGAAAAATCATCGAATTTAGCAATATTTTGACGTTTATCATCCCCTTTTCCTTCATGTGATTTAAACAAAATATCATCGAATTAGGCAATATTTTTCCGTTTTTCCACGTTTATGTGAATTTTCAGTCCATGGGTATTAATTCATATACATACGATAAAAATGATGCAAACACATAATTGATTAGATAATAACCTTAAATACTTCATTTTCAATCAACTATTTGTTTCTCGTTAAAATACTGAGTAAGATATTGAAACGGGGAGAAGTTCGGTTTTATTGCATATATCGACGTTTCAGCCGGATTAGAGCGGTTTTACGTTTACATCTTCCCTCGTTAATATAAACGGAAAATCAAGAACATTTTAGTTATTTCTAATAAAAACACATTGTTTTTTATCATTTGTATTGGAAACAACATTGTCATATGTCTTTTCTTGGATCTAAATAATACGAAACCTCGCTCTATGATTTGAAGGTAAAATCCTCAAATATGGTAAAATAGTAACTTTTTCACGTTAATCATGTAGTTTGATATTACGCAAATATATTCATTTTTACCAATATTCCGATACTATTTAATGTAGTATCAGGATATGTGATTTGCCCTTCAAGTCTCAGAATTTCGCGTAATATTGCATTTTAAGCAAGTTATCTTGCATTTTGTTTCGTACGTAAAATCATCGAATTTAGCAATATTTTGACGTTTATCATCCCCTTTTCCTTCATGTGATTTAAACAAAATATCATCGAATTAGGCAATATTTTTCCGTTTTTCCACGTTTTTGTGAATTTTCAGTCCGTGGGTATTAATTCATATATATACAATAAAAATGATGCAAACACATAATTGATTAGATAATAACCTTAAATACTTCATTTTCAATCAACTATTTGTTTCTCGTTAAAATACTGAGTAAGATATTGAAAAGGGGAGAAGTTCTGTTTTTATTGCATATATCGACGTTTCAGCCGGAATAGAGCGATTTTCGTGTACATCCTCCATCGGTAATATAAACGGAAAACCAGGAACATTTTAGTTAATTCTAATGAAAACACTTTGATTTTTATCATTTGTATTGGAAACAACATTGTCGTATGTCTTTTCTTGGATCCAAATAATACGAAACCTCGCTCTATGATTTGAAGTTAAAATCCTCAAATATGGTTAAATAGTGACTTTTTTCACGTTTGTCATGTAGTTTGATATTACGTAAATATATTCATTTTTACCAATATTTCGATACTATTTCATGTAGTATCACGATATGTGATTTGGCCTTGAAATCTCAGAATTTCGCATAATATTGCATTTTAAGCAAGTTTTCTTGCATTTTGTTTCGTACGAAAAATCATCGAATTTAGCAATATTTTGACGTTTATCATCCCCTTTTCCTTCATGTGATTTAAACAAAATATCATCGAATTAGGCAATATTTTGCCGTTTTCCACGTTTTTGTGAATTTTCAGTCCATGGGTATTAATTCATATATATACGATAAAAATGATGCAAACACATAATTAATTAGATAATAACCTTAAATACTTCATTTTCAATCATCTATTTGTTTCTCGTTAAAATACTGAGTAAGATATTGAAAAGGGGAGAAGTTCGGTTTTATTGCATATATCGACGTTTCAGCCGGATTAGAGCGGTTTTACGTGTACATCTTCCCTCGTTAATATAAACGGAAAATCAAGAACATTTTAGTTATTTCTAATAAAAACACATTGTTTTTTATCATTTGTATTGGAAACAACATTGTCATATGTCTTTTCTTGGATCTAAATAATACGAAACCTCGCTCTATGATTTGAAGGTAAAATCCTCAAATATGGTAAAATAGTAACTTTTTCACGTTAATCATGTAGTTTGATATTACGCAAATATATTCATTTTTACCAATATTCCGATACAATTTAATGTAGTATCAGGATATGTGATTTGCCCTTCATGTCTCAGAATTTCGCGTAATATTGCATTTTAAGCAAGTTTTCTTGCATTTTGTTTCGTACGAAAAATCATCGAATTTAGCAATATTTTGACGTTTATCATCCCCTTTTCTTTCATGTGATTTAAACAAAATATCATCGAATTAGGCAATATTTTGCCGTTTTTCCACGTTTTTGTGAATTTTCAGTCCATGGGTATTAATTCATATATATACGATAAAAATGATGCAAACACATAATTGATTAGATAATAACCTTAAATACTTCATTTTCAATCATCTACTTGTTTCTCGTTAAAATACTGAGTAAGATGTTGAAAAGGGGAGAAGTTCGGTTTTTATTGCATATATCGACGTTTCAGCCGGATTAGAGCGGTTTAACGTGTACATCTTCCCTCGTTAATATAAACGGAAAATCAAGAACATTATAGTTAATTCTAATGAAAACACATTGTTTTTTATCATTTGTAATGGAAATAACATTGTCATATGTCTTTTCTTGAAACTAAATAATGCGAAACCTCGCTCTATGATTTGAAGGTAAAATCCTCAAATATGGTAAAATAGTGACTTTTTCACGTTAATCATGTAGTTTGATATTACGCAAATATATTCATTTTTACCAATATTTCGATACTATTTCATGTAGTATCACGATATGTGATTTGGCCTTCAAATCTCAGAATTTCGCATAATATTGCATTTTAAGCAAGTTTCCTTGCATTTTGTTTCTTACGAAAAATCATCGAATTTAGCAATATTTTGACGTTTATCATCCCCTTTTCCTTTATTTGATTTAAACAAAATATCATCGAATTAGGCAATATTTTGCCGTTTTTCCACGTTTTTGTGAATTTTCAGTCTATGGGTATTAATTCATTATATATACGATAAAAATGATGCAAACACATAATTGATTAGATAATAACCTTAAATACTTCATTTTCAATCAACTATTTGTTTCTCGTTAAAATACTGAGTAAGATATTGAAAAGGGGAGAAGTTCTGTTTTTATTGCATATATCGACGTTTCAGCCGGAATAGAGCGGTTTTACGTGTACATCTTCCATCAGTAATATAAACGGAAAATCAGGAACATTTTAGTTAATTCTAATGAAAACACTTTGATTTTTATCATTTGTATTGGAAACAACATTGTCATATGTCTTTTCTTGGATCCAAATAATACGAAACCTCGTTCTATGATTTGAAGTTAAAATCCTCAAATATGGTTAAATAGTGACTTTTTTCACGTTTGTCATGTAGTTTGATATTACGTAAATATATTCATTTTTACCAATATTTCGATACTATTTCATGTAGTATCACGATATGTGATTTGGCCTCGAAATCTCAGAATTTCGCATAGTATTGCATTTTAAGCAAGTTTTCTTGCATTTTGTTTCGTACGAAAAATCATCGAATTTAGCAATATTTTGACGTTTATCATCCCCTTTTCCTTCATGTGATTTAAACAAAATATCATCGAATTAGGCAATATTTTGCCGTTTTCCACGTTTCTGTGAATTTTCAGTCCATGGGTATTAATTCATATATATACGATAAAAATGATACAAACACATAATTAATTAGATAATAACCTTAAATACTTCATTTTCAATCATCTATTTGTTTCTCGTTAAAATACTGAGTAAGATATTGAAAAGGGGAGAAGTTCGGTTTTATTGCATATATCGACGTTTCAGCCGGATTAGAGCGGTTTTACGTGTACATCTTCCCTCGTTAATATAAACGGAAAATCAAGAACATTTTAGTTATTTCTAATAAAAACACTTTGTTTTTCATCATTTGTATTGGAAACAACATTGTCATATGTCTTTTCTTGGATCTAAATAATACGAAACCTCGCTCTATGATTTGAAGGTAAAATCCTCAAATATGGTAAAATAGTAACTTTTTCACGTTAATCATGTAGTTTGATATTACGCAAATATATTCATTTTTACCAATATTCCGATACTATTTAATGTAGTATCAGGATATGTGATTTGCCCTTCAAGTCTCAGAATTTCGCGTAATATTGCATTTAAGCTAGTTTTCTTGCATTTTGTTTCGTACGAAAAATCATCGAATTTAGCAATATTTTGACGTTTATCATCCCCTTTTCCTTCATGTGATTTAAACAAAATATCATCGAATTAGGCAATATTTTTCCGTTTTTCCACGTTTATGTGAATTTTCAGTCCATGGGTATTAATTCATATACATACGATAAAAATTATGCAAACACATAATTGATTAGATAATAACCTTAAATACTTCATTTTCAATCAACTATTTGTTTCTCGTTAAAATACTGAGTAAGATATTGAAACGGGGAGAAGTTCGGTTTTATTGCATATATCGACGTTTCAGCCGGATTAGAGCGGTTTTACGTTTACATCTTCCCTCGTTAATATAAACGGAAAATCAAGAACATTTTAGTTATTTCTAATAAAAACACATTGTTTTTTATCATTTGTATTGGAAACAACATTGTCATATGTCTTTTCTTGGATCTAAATAATACGAAACCTCGCTCTATGATTTGAAGGTAAAATCCTCAAATATGGTAAAATAGTAACTTTTTCACGTTAATCATGTAGTTTGATATTACGCAAATATATTCATTTTTACCAATATTCCGATACTATTTAATGTAGTATCAGGATATGTGATTTGCCCTTCAAGTCTCAGAATTTCGCGTAATATTGCATTTTAAGCAAGGTATCTTGCATTTTGTTTCGTACGTAAAATCATCGAATTTAGCAATATTTTGACGTTTATCATTCCCTTTTCCTTCATGTGATTTAAACAAAATATCATCGAATTAGGCAATATTTTTCCGTTTTTCCACGTTTTTGTGAATTTTCAGTCCGTGGGTATTAATTCATATATATACAATAAAAATGATGCAAACACATAATTGATTAGATAATAACCTTAAATACTTCATTTTCAATCAAGTATTTGTTTCTCGTTAAAATACTGAGTAAGATATTGAAAAGGGGAGAAGTTCTGTTTTTATTGCATATATCGACGTTTCAGCCGGAATAGAGCGATTTTCGTGTACATCCTCCATCGGTAATATAAACGGAAAACCAGGAACATTTTAGTTAATTCTAATGTAAACACTTTGATTTTTATCATTTGTATTGGAAACAACATTGTCGTATGTCTTTTCTTGGATCCAAATAATACGAAACCTCGCTCTATGATTTGAAGTTAAAATCCTCAAATATGGTTAAATAGTGACTTTTTTCACGTTTGTCATGTAGTTTGATATTACGTAAATATATTCATTTTTACCAATATTTCGATACTATTTCATGTAGTATCACGATATGTGATTTGGCCTTGAAATCTCAGAATTTCGCATAATATTGCATTTTAAGCAGGTTTTCTTGCATTTTGTTTCGTACGAAAAATCATCGAATTTAGCAATATTTTGACGTTTATCATCCCCTTTTCCTTCATGTGATTTAAACAAAATATCATCGAATTAGGCAATATTTTGCCGTTTTCCACGTTTTTGTGAATTTTCAGTCCATGGGTATTAATTCATATATATACGATAAAAATGATGCAAACACATAATTAATTAGATAATAACCTTAAATACTTCATTTTCAATCATCTATTTGTTTCTCGTTAAAATACTGAGTAAGATATTGAAAAGGGGAGAAGTTCGGTTTTATTGCATATATCGACGTTTCAGCCGGATTAGAGCGGTTTTACGTGTACATCTTCCCTCGTTAATATAAACGGAAAATCAAGAACATTTTAGTTATTTCTAATAAAAACACATTGTTTTTTATCATTTGTATTGGAAACAACATTGTCATATGTCTTTTCTTGGATCTAAATAATACGAAACCTCGCTCTATGATTTGAAGGTAAAATCCTCAAATATGGTAAAATAGTAACTTTTTCACGTTAATCATGTAGTTTGATATTACGCAAATATATTCATTTTTACCAATATTCCGATACTATTTAATGTAGTATCAGGATATGTGATTTGCCCTTCAAGTCTCAGAATTTCGCGTAATATTGCATTTTAAGCAAGTTTTCTTGCATTTTGTTTCGTACGAAAAATCATCGCATTTAGCAATATTTTGACGTTTATCATCCCCTTTTCTTTCATGTGATTTAAACAAAATATCATCGAATTAGGCAATATTTTGCCGTTTTTCCACGTTTTTGTGAATTTTCAGTCCATGGGTATTAATTCATATATATACGATAAAAATTATGCAAACACATAATTGATTAGATAATAACCTTAAATACTTCATTTTCAATCATCTACTTGTTTCTCGTTAAAATACTGAGTAAGATGTTGAAAAGGGGAGAAGTTCGGTTTTTATTGCATATATCGACGTTTCAGCCGGATTAGAGCGGTTTAACGTGTACATCTTCCCTCGTTAATATAAACGGAAAATCAAGAACATTATAGTTAATTCTAATGAAAACACATTGTTTTTTATCATTTGTATTGGAAATAACATTGTCATATGTCTTTTCTTGGAACTAAATAATGCGAAACCTCGCTCTATGATTTGAAGGTAAAATCCTCAAATATGGTAAAATAGTGACTTTTTCACGTTAATCATGTAGTTTGATATTACGCAAATATATTCATTTTTACCAATATTTCGATACTATTTCATGTAGTATCACGATATGTGATTTGGCCTTCAAATCTCAGAATTTCGCATAATATTGCATTTTAAGCAAGTTTCCTTGCATTTTGTTTCTTACGAAAAATCATCGAATTTAGCAATATTTTGACGTTTATCATCCCCTTTTCCTTTATTTGATTTAAACAAAATATCATCGAATTAGGCAATATTTTGCCGTTTTTCCACGTTTTTGTGAATTTTCAGTCTATGGGTATTAATTCATTATATATACGATAAAAATGATGCAAACACATAATTGATTAGATAATAACCTTAAATACTTCATTTTCAATCAACTATTTGTTTCTCGTTAAAATACTGAGTAAGATATTGAAAAGGGGAGAAGTTCTGTTTTTATTGCATATATCGACGTTTCAGCCGGAATAGAGCGGTTTTACGTGTACATCTTCCATCAGTAATATAAACGGAAAATCAGGAACATTTTAGTTAATTCTAATGAAAACACATTGATTTTTATCATTTGTATTGGAAACAACATTGTCATATGTCTTTTCTTGGATCTAAATAATACGAAACCTCGTTCTATGATTCTAAGTTATAATCCTCAAATATGGTTAAATAGTGACTTTTTTCACGATTTTCATGTCGTTTGATATTACGTAAATATATTCATTTTTACCAATATTTCGATACTATTTCATGTAGTATCACGATATGTGATTTGGCCTTGAAATCTCAGAATTTCGCATAATATTGCATTTTAAGCAAGTTTTCTTGCATTTTGTTTCATAAGAATAATCATTGAATTTAGCAATATTTTGACGTTTATCATCCCCCTTTTCCTTCATGTGATTTAAACAAAATATCATCGAATTAGGCAATATTTTGCCGTTTTCCACGTTTATGTGAATTTTCAGTCCATGGGTATTAATTCATATATATACCATAAAAATGATGCAAACACATAATTAATTAGATAATAACCTTAAATACTTCATTTTCAATCATCTATTTGTTTCTCGTTAAAATACTGAGTAAGATATTGAAACGGGGAGAAGTTCAGTTTAATTGCATATATCGACGTTTCAGCCGGATTAGAGCGGTTTTACGTTTACATCTTCCCTCGTTAATATAAACGGAAAATCAAGAACATTTTAGTTATTTCTAATAAAAACACATTGTTTTTTATCATTTGTATTGGAAACAACATTGTCTTATGTCTTTTCTTGGATCTAAATAATACGAAACCTCGCTCTATGATTTGAAGGTAAAATCCTCAAATATGGTAAAATAGTAACTTTTTCACGTTAATCATGTAGTTTGATATTACGCAAATATATTCATTTTTACCAATATTCCGATACTATTTAATGTAGTATCAGGATATGTGATTTGCCCTTCAAGTCTCAGAATTTCGCGTAATATTGCATTTTAAGCAAGTTATCTTGCATTTTGTTTCGTACGAAAAATCATCGAATTTAGCAATATTTTGACGTTTATCATCCCCTTTTCCTTCATGTGATTTAAACAAAATATCATCGAATTAGGCAATATTTTTCCGTTTTTCCACGTTTTTGTGAATTTTCAGTCCATTGGTATTAATTCATATATATACGATAAAAATGATGCAAACACATAATTGATTAGATAATAACCTTAAATACTTCATTTTCAATCAACTATTTGTTTCTCGTTAAAATACTGAGTAAGATATTGAAAAGGGGAGAAGTTCTGTTTTTATTGCATATATCGACGTTTCAGCCGGAATAGAGCGATTTTCGTGTACATCCTCCATCGGTAATATAAACGGAAAACCAGGAACATTTTAGTTAATTCTAATGAAAACACTTTGATTTTTATCATTTGTATTGGAAACAACATTGTCATATGTCTTTTCTTGGATCTATATAATACGAAACCTCGCTCTATGATTTGAAGGTAAAATCCTCAAATATGGTAAAATAGTAACTTTTTCACGTTTGTCATGTAGTTTGATATTACGTAAATATATTCATTTTTACCAATATTTCGATACTATTTCATGTAGTATCTCGATATGTGATTTGGCCTTGAAATCTCAGAATTTCGCATAATATTGCATTTTAAGCAAGTTTTCTTGCATTTTGTTTCGTACGAAAAATCATCGCATTTAGCAATATTTTGACGTTTATCATCCCCTTTTCCTTCATGTGATTTAAACAAAATATCATCGAATTAGGCAATATTTTGCCGTTTTCCACGTTTTTGTGAATTTTCAGTCCATGGGTATTAATTCATATATATACGATAAAAATGATGCAAACACATAATTGATTAGATAATAACCTTAAATACTTCATTTTCAATCATCTACTTGTTTCTCGTTAAAATACTAAGTAAGATGTTGAAAAGGGAAGAAGTTCGGTTTTATTGCATATATCGACGTTTCAGCCGGATTAGAGCGGTTTTACGTGTACATCTTCCCTCGTTATTATAAACGGAAAATCAAGAACATTATAGTTAATTCTAATGAAAACACATTGTTTTTTATCATTTGTATTGGAAACAACATTGTCATATGTCTTTTCTTGGAACTAAATAATACGAAACCTCGCTCTATGATTTGAAGGTAAAATCCTCAAATATGGTAAAATAGTGACTTTTTCACGTTAATCATGTAATTTGATATTACGCAAATATATTCATTTTTACCAATATTTCGATACTATTTCATGTAGTATCACGATATGTGATTTGGCCTTCAAATCTCAGAATTTCGCGTAATATTGCATTTTAAGCAAGTTTCCTTGCATTTTGTTTCGTACGAAAAATCATCGAATTTAGCAATATTTTGACGTTTATCATCCCCTTTTCCTTTATTTGATTTAAACAAAATATCATCGAATTAGGCAATATTTTGCCGTTTTTCCACGTTTTTGTGAATTTTCAGTCTATGGGTATTAATTCATTATATATACGATAAAAATGATGCAAACACATAATTGATTAGATAATAACCTTAAATACTTCATTTTCAATCAACTATTTGTTTCTCGTTAAAATACTGAGTAAGATATTGAAAAGGGGAGAAGTTCTGTTTTTATTGCATATATCGACGTTTCAGCCGGAATAGAGCGGTTTTACGTGTACATCTTCCATCAGTAATATAAACGGAAAATCAGGAACATTTTAGTTAATTCTAATGAAAACACATTGATTTTTATCATTTGTATTCTAAACAACATTGTCATATGTCTTTTCTTGGATCTAAATAATACGAAACCTCGCTCTATGATTCTAATTTATAATCCTCAAATATGGTTAAATAGTGACTTTTTTCACGATTTTCATGTCGTTTGATATTACGTAAATATATTCATTTTTACCAATATTTCGATACTATTTCATGTAGTATCACGATATGTAATTTGGCCTTGAAATCTCAGAATTTCGAATAATATTGCATTTTAAGCAAGTTTTCTTGCATTTTGTTTCGTACGAAAAATCATCGAATTTAGCAATATTTTGACGTTTATCATCCCCTTTTCCTTCATGTGATTTAAACAAAATATCATCGAATTAGGCAATATTTTGCCGTTTTCCACGTTTTTGTGAATTTTCAGTCCATGGGTATTAATTCATATATATACGATAAAAATGATGCAAACACATAATTAATTAGATAATATCCTTAAATACTTCATTTTCAATGATCTATTTGTTTCTCGTTAAAATACTGAGTAAGATATTGAAAAGGGGAGAAGTTCGGTTTTATTCCATATATCGACGTTTCAGCCGGATTAGAGCGGTTTTACGTGTACATCTTCCCTCGTTAATATAAACGGAAAATTAAGAACATTTTAGTTATTTCTAATAAAAACACATTGTTTTTTATCATTTGTATTGGAAACAACATTGTCATATGTCTTTTCTTGGATCTAAATAATACGAAACCTCGCTCTATGATTTGAAGGTAAAATCCTCAAATATGGTAAAATAGTAACTTTTTCACGTTAATCATGTAGTTTGATATTACGCAAATATATTCATTTTTACCAATATTCCGATACTATTTAATGTAGTATCAGGATATGTGATTTGCCCTTCATGTCTCAGAATTTCGCATAATATTGCATTTTAAGCAAGTTTTCTTGCATTTTGTTTCGTACGAAAAATCATCGAATTTAGCAATATTTTGACGTTTATCATCCCCTTTTCCTTCATGTGATTTAAACAAAATATCATCGAATTAGGCAATATTTTGCCGTTTTTCCACGTTTTTGTGAATTTTCAGTCCATGGGTATTAATTCATATATATACGATAAAAATGATGCAAACATATAATTGATTAGATAATAACCTTAAATATTTCATTTTCAATCATCTACTTGTTTCTCGTTAAAATACTGAGTAAGATGTTGAAAAGGGGAGAAGTTCGGTTTTTATTGCATATATCGACGTTTCAGCCGGATTAGAGCGGTTTAACGTGTACATCTTCCCTCGTTAATATAAACGGAAAATCAAGAACATTATAGTTAATTCTAATGAAAACACATTGTTTTTTATCATTTGTATTGGAAATAACATTGTCATATGTCTTTTCTTGGAACTAAATAATGCGAAACCTCGCTCTATGATTTGAAGGTAAAATCCTCAAATATGGTAAAATAGTGACTTTTTCACGTTAATCATGTAGTTTGATACTACGCAAATATATTCATTTTTACCAATATTTCGATACTATTTCATGTAGTATCACGATATGTGATTTGGCCTTCAAATCTCTGAATTTCGCATAATATTGCATTTTAAGCAAGTTTCCTTGCATTTTGTTTCGTACGAAAAATCATCGAATTTAGCAATATTTTGACGTTTATCATCCCCTTTTCCTTTATTTGATTTAAACAAAATATCATCGAATTAGGCAATATTTTGCCGTTTTTCCACGTTTTTGTGAATTTTCAGTCAATGGGTATTAATTCATTATATATACGATAAAAATGATGCAAACACATAATTGATTAGAAAATAACCTTAAATACTTCATTTTCAATCAACTATTTGTTTCTCGTTAAAATACTGAGTAAGATATTGAAAAGGGGAGAAGTTCTGTTTTTATTGCATATATCGACGTTTCAGCCGGAATAGAGCGGTTTTACGTGTACATCTTCCATCAGTAATATAAACGGAAAATCAGGAACATTTTAGTTAATTCTAATGAAAACACATTGATTTTTATCATTTGTATTGGAAACAACATTGTCATATGTCTTTTCTTGGATCTAAATAATACGAAACCTCGCTCTATGATTCTAAGTTATAATCCTCAAATATGGTTAAATATTGACTTTCTTCACGATTTTCATGTCGTTTGATATTACGTAAATATATTCATTTTTACCAATATTTCGATACTATTTCATGTAGTATCACGATATGTAATTTGGCCTTGAAATCTCAGAATTTCGAATAATATTGCATTTTAAGCAAGTTTTCTTGCATTTTGTTTCGTACGAAAAATCATCGAATTTAGCAATATTTTGACGTTTATCATCCCCTTTTCCTTCATGTGATTTAAACAAAATATCATCGAATTAGGCAATATTTTGCCGTTTTTCCACGTTTTTGTGAATTTTCAGTCCATGGGTATTAATTCATATATATACGATAAAAATGATGCAAACACATAATTGATTAGATAATAACCTTAAATACTTCATTTTCAATCAACTATTTGTTTCTCGTTAAAATACTGAGTAAGATATTGAGACGGGGAGAAGTTCGGTTTTATTGCATATATCGACGTTTCAGCCGGATTAGAGCGGTTTTACGTTTACATCTTCCCTCGTTAATATAAACGGAAAATCAAGAACATTTTAGTTATTTCTAATAAAAACACATTGTTTTTTATCATTTGTATTGGAAACAACATTGTCATATGTCTTTTCTTGGATCTAAATAATACGAAACCTCGCTCTATGATTTGAAGGTAAAATCCTCAAATATGGTAAAATAGTAACTTTTTCACGTTAATCATGTAGTTTGATATTACGCAAATATATTCATTTTTACCAATATTCCGATACTATTTAATGTAGTATCAGGATATGTGATTTGCCCTTCAAGTCTCAGAATTTCGCGTAATATTGCATTTTAAGCAAGTTATCTTGCATTTTGTTTCGTACGAAAAATCATCGAATTTAGCAATATTTTGACGTTTATCATCCCCTTTTCCTTCATGTGATTTAAACAAAATATCATCGAATTAGGCAATATTTTTCCGTTTTTCCACGTTTTTGTGAATTTTCAGTCCATTGGTATTAATTCATATATATACGATAAAAATGATGCAAACACATAATTGATTAGATAATAACCTTAAATACTTCATTTTCAATCAACTATTTGTTTCTCGTTAAAATACTGAGTAAGATATTGAAAAGGGGAGAAGTTCTGTTTTTATTGCATATATCGACGTTTCAGCCGGAATAGAGCGATTTTCGTGTACATCCTCCATCGGTAATATAAACGGAAAACCAGGAACATTTTAGTTAATTCTAATGAAAACACTTTGATTTTTATCATTTGTATTGGAAACAACATTGTCATATGTCTTTTCTTGGAACTAAATAATACGAAACCTCGCTCTATGATTTGAAGGTAAAATCCTCAAATATGGTAAAATAGTGACTTTTTCACGTTAATCATGTAATTTGATATTACGCAAATATATTCATTTTTACCAATATTTCGATACTATTTCATATAGTATCACGATATGTGATTTGGCCTTCAAATCTCAGAATTTCGCGTAATATTGCATTTTAAGCAAGTTTCCTTGCATTTTGTTTCGTACGAAAAATCATCGAATTTAGCAATATTTTGACGTTTATCATCCCCTTTTCCTTTATTTGATTTAAACAAAATATCATCGAATTAGGCAATATTTTGCCGTTTTTCCACGTTTTTGTGAATTTTCATTCTATGGGTATTAATTCATTATATATACGATAAAAATGATGCAAACACATAATTGATTAGATAATAACCTTAAATACTTCATTTTCAATCAACTATTTGTTTCTCGTTAAAATACTGAGTAAGATATTGAAAAGGGGAGAAGTTCTGTTTTTATTGCATATATGGACGTTTCAGCCGGAATAGAGCGGTTTTACGTGTACATCTTCCATCAGTAATATAAACGGAAAATCAGGAACATTTTAGTTAATTCTAATGAAAACACATTGATTTTTATCATTTGTATTGGAAACAACATTGTCATATGTCTTTTCTTGGATCTAAATAATACGAAACCTCGCTTTATGATTCTAAGTTATAATCCTCAAATATGGTTAAATAGTGACTTTTTTCACGATTTTCATGTCGTTTGATATTACGTAAATATATTCATTTTTACCAATATTTCGATACTATTTCATGTAGTATCACGATATGTAATTTGGCCTTGAAATCTCAGAATTTCGAAAAATATTGCATTTTATCTAAGTTTTCTTGCATTTTGTTTCGTACGAAAAATCATCGAATTTAGCAATATTTTGACGTTTATCATCCCCTTTTCCTTCATGTGATTTAAACAAAATATCATCGAATTAGGCAATATTTTGCCGTTTTCCACGTTTTTGTGAATTTTCAGTCCATGGGTATTAATTCATATATATACGATAAAAATGATGCAAACACATAATTAATTAGATAATAACCTTAAATACTTCATTTTCAATCATCTATTTGTTTCTCGTTAAAATACTGAGTAAGATATTGAAAAGGGGAGAAGTTCGCTTTTATTGCATATATCGACGTTTCAGCCGGATTAGAGCGGTTTTACGTGTACATCTTCCCTCGTTAATATAAACGGAAAATCAAGAACATTTTAGTTATTTCTAAAAAAAACACATTGTTTTTTATCATTTGTATTAGAAACAACATTGTCATATGTCTTTTCTTGGATCTAAATAATACGAAACCTCGCTCTATGATTTGAAGGTAAAATCCTCAAATATGGTAAAATAGTAACTTTTTCACGTTAATCATGTAGTTTGATATTACGCAAATATATTAATTTTTACCAATATTCCGATACTATTTAATGTAGTATCAGGATATGTGATTTGCCCTTCAAGTCTCAGAATTTCGCGTAATATTGCATTTTAAGCAAGTTTTCTTGCATTTTGTTTCGTACGAAAAATCATCGAATTTAGCAATATTTTGACGTTTATCATCCCCTTTTCCTTCATGTGATTTAAACAAAATATCATCGAATTAGGCAATATTTAGCCGTTTTTCCACGTTTTTGTGAATTTTCAGTCCATGGGTATTAATTCATATATATACGATAAAAATGATGCAAACACATAATTGATTAGATAATAACCTTAAATACTTCATTTTCAATCAACTATTTGTTTCTCGTTAAAATACTGAGTAAGATATTGAAACGGGGAGAAGTTCGGTTTTATTGCATATATCGACGTTTCAGCCGGATTAGAGCGGTTTTACGTTTACATCTTCCCTCGTTAATATAAACGGAAAATCAAGAACATTTTAGTTATTTCTAATAAAAACACATTGTTTTTTATCATTTGTATTGGAAACAACATTGTCATATGTCTTTTCTTGGATCTAAATAATACGAAACCTCGCTCTATGATTTGAAGGTAAAATCCTCAAATATGGTAAAATAGTAACTTTTTCACGTTAATCATGTAGTTTGATATTACGCAAATATATTCATTTTTACCAATATTCCGATACTATTTAATGTAGTATCAGGATATGTGATTTGCCCTTCAAGTCTCAGAATTTCGCGTAATATTGCATTTTAAGCAAGTTATCTTGCATTTTGTTTCGTACGAAAAATCATCGAATTTAGCAATATTTTGACGTTTATCACCCCCTTTTCCTTCATGTGATTTAAACAAAATATCATCGAATTAGTCAATATTTTGCCGTTTTTCCACGTTTTTGTGAATTTTCAGTCCATGGGTATTAATTCATATATATACGATAAAAATGATGCAAACACATAATTGATTAAATAATAACCTTAAATACTTCATTTTCAATCAACTATTTGTTTCTCGTTAAAATACTGAGTAAGATATTGAAAAGGGGAGAAGTTCTGTTTTTATTGCATATATCGACGTTTCAGCCGGAATAGAGCGGTTTAACGTGTACATCTTCCATCAGTAATATAAACGGAAAATCAGGAACATTTTAGTTAATTCTAATGAAAACACATTGATTTTTATCATTTGTATTGGAAACAACATTGTCATGTCTTTTCTTGGATCTAAATAATACGAAACCTCGCTCTATGATTCTAAGTTATAATCCTCAAATATGGTTAAATAGTGACTTTTTTCACGATTTTCATATAGTTTGATATTACGTAAATATATTCATTTTTACCAATATTTCGATACTATTTCATGTAGTATCTCGATATGTGATTTGGCCTTGAAATCTCAGAATTTCGCATAATATTGCATTTTAAGCAAGTTTTCTTGCATTTTGTTTCGTACGAAAAATCATCGAATTTAGCAATATTTTGACGTTTATCATCCCCTTTTCCTTCATGTGATTTAAACAAAATATCATCGAATTAGGCAATATTTTGCCGTTTTCCACGTTCCTGTGAATTTTCAGTCATGGGTATTAATTCATATATATACGATAAAAATGATGCAAACACATAATTGATTAGATAATAACCTTAAATACTTCATTTTCAATCATCTACTTGTTTCTCGTTAAAATACTGAGTAAGATGTTGAAAAGGGGAGAAGTTCGGTTTTATTGCATATATCGACGTTTCAGCCGGATTAGAGCGGTTTTACGTGTACATCTTCCCTCGTTAATATAAACGGAAAATCAAGAACATTTTAGTTATTTCTAAAAAAACACATTGTTTTTTATCATTTGTATTGGAAACAACATTGTCATATGTCTTTTCTTGGATCTAAATAATACGAAACCTCGCTCTATGATTTGAAGGTAAAATCCTCAAATATGGTAAAATAGTAACTTTTTCACGTTTGTCATGTAGTTTGATATTACGTAAATATATTCATTTTTACCAATATTTCGATACTATTTCATGTAGTATCTCGATATGTGATTTGGCCTTGAAATCTCAGAATTTCGCACAATATTGCATTTTAAGCAAGTTTTCTTGCATTTTGTTTCGTACGAAAAATCATCGAATTTAGCAATATTTTGACGTTTATCATCCCCTTTTCCTTCATGTGATTTAAACAAAATATCATCGAATTAGGCAATATTTTGCCGTTTTCCACGTTTCTGTGAATTTTCAGTCCATGGGTATTAATTCATATATATACGATAAAAATGATGCAAACACATAATTGATTAGATAATAACCTTAAATACTTCATTTTCAATCATCTACTTGTTTCTCGTTAAAATACTGAGTAAGATGTTGAAAAGGGGAGAAGTTCGGTTTTATTGCATTTATCGACGTTTCAGCCGGATTAGAGCGGTTTTACGTGTACATCTTCCCTCGTTAATATAAACGGAAAATCAAGAACATTTTAGTTATTTCTAAAAAAACACATTGTTTTTTATCATTTGTATTGGAAACAACATTGTCATATGTCTTTTCTTGGATCTAAATAATACGAAACCTCGCTCTATGATTCTAAGTTATAATCCTCAAATATGGTTAAATAGTGCCTTTTTTCACGTTAATCATGTAATTTGATATTACGTAAATATATTCATTTTTACCAATATTTCGATACTATTTCTTGTGGTATCACGATATGTGATTTGGCCTTGAATTCTCAGAATTTCGAATAATATTGCATTTTAAGCAAGTTTTCTTGCATTTTGTTTCGTACGAATAATCATCGAATTTAGCAATATTTTGACGTTTATCATCCCCTTTTCCTTCATGTGATTTAAACAAAATATCATCGAATTAGGCAATATTTTGCCGTTTTCCACGTTTTTGTGAATTTTCAGTCCATGGGTATTAATTCATATATATACGATAAAAATGATGCAAACACATAATTAATTAGATAATAACCTTAAATACATCATTTTCAATCATCTATTTGTTTCTCGTTAAAATATTGAGTAAGATATTGAAAAGGGGAGAAGTTCGGTTTTATTGCATATATCGACGTTTCAGCCGGATTAGAGCGGTTTTACGTGTACATCTTCCCTCGTTAATATAAACGGAAAATCAAGAACATTTTAGTTATTTCTAATAAAAACACATTGTTTTTTATCATTTGTATTGGAAACAACATTGTCATATGTCTTTTCTTGGATCTAAATAATACGAAACCTCGCTCTATGATTTGAAGGTAAAATCCTCAAATATGTTAAAATAGTAACTTTTTCACGTTAATCATGTAGTTTGATATTACGCAAATATATTCATTTTTACCAATATTCCGATACTATTTAATGTAGTATCAGGATATGTGATTTGCCCTTCAAGTCTCAGAATTTCGCGTAATATTGCATTTTAAGCAAGTTTTCTTGCATTTTGTTTCGTACGAAAAATCATCGAATTTAGCAATATTTTGACGTTTATCATCCCCTTTTCCTTCATGTGATTTAAACAAAATATCATCGAATTAGGCAATATTTTGCCGTTTTTCCACGTTTTTGTGAATTTTCAGTCCATGGGTATTAATTCATATATATACGATAAAAATGATGCAAACACATAATTGATTAGATAATAACCTTAAATACTTCATTTTCAATCAACTATTTGTTTCTCGTTAAAATACTGAGTAAGATATTGAAAAGGGGAGAAGTTTTGTTTTTATTGCATATATCGACGTTTCAGCCGGAATAGAGCGATTTTCGTGTACATCCTACATCGGTAATATAAACAGAAAACCAGGAACATTTTAGTTAATTCTAATGAAAACACTTTGATTTTTATCATTTGTATTGGAAACAACATTGTCATATGTCTTTTCTTGGATCCAAATAATACAAAACCTCGCTCTATGATTTGAAGTTAAAATCCTCAAATATGGTTAAATAGTGATTTTTTCACGTTTGTCATGTAGTTTGATATTACGTAAATATATTCATTTTTACCAATATTTCGATACTATTTCATGTAGTATCACGATATGTGATTTGGCCTTGAAATCTCAAAATTTCGCATAATATTGCATTTTAAGCAAGTTTTCTTGCATTTTGTTTCGTACGAAAAATCATCGAATTTAGCAATATTTTGACGTTTATCATCCCCTTTTCCTTCATGTGATTTAAACAAAATATCATCGAATTAGGCAATATTTTGCCGTTTTCCACGTTTTTGTGAATTTTCAGTCCATGGGTATTAATTCATATATATACGATAAAAATGATGCAAACACATAATTAATTAGATAATAACGTTAAATACTTCATTTTCAATCATCTATTTGTTTCTCGTTAAAATACTGAGTAAGATATTCAAAAGGGGAGAAGTTCGGTTTTATTGCATATATCGACGTTTCAGCCGGATTAGAGCGGTTTTACGTGTACATCTTCCCTCGTTAATATAAACTGAAAATCAAGAACATTTTAGTTATTTCTAATAAAAACACATTGTTTTTTATCATTTGTATGAGAAACAACATTTTCATATGTCTTTTCTTGGATCTAAATAATACGAAACCTCGCTCTATGATTTGAAGGTAAAATCCTCAAATATGGTAAAATAGTAACTTTTTCACGTTTGTCATGTAGTTTGATATTACGTAAATATATTCATTTTTACCAATATTTCGATACTATTTCATGTAGTATCACGATATGTGATTTGGCCTTGAAATCTCAGAATTTCGCATAATATTGCATTTTAAGCAAGTTTTCTTGCATTTTGTTTCGTACGAAAAATCATCGAATTTAGCAATATTTTGACGTTTATCATCCCCTTTTCTTTCATGTGATTTAAACAAAATATCATCGAATTAGGCAATATTTTGCCGTTTTCCACGTTTTTGTGAATTTTCAGTCCATGGGTATTAATTCATATATATACGATAAAAATGATGCAAACACATAATTGATTAGATAATAACCTTAAATACTTCATTTTCAATCATCTACTTGTTTCTCGTTAAAATACTGAGTAAGATGTTGAAAAGGGGAGAAGTTCGGTTTTTATTGCATATATCGACGTTTCAGCTGGATTAGAGCGGTTTAACGTGTACATCTTCCCTCGTTAATATAAACGGAAAATCAAGAACATTATAGCTAATTCTAATGAAAACACATTGTTTTTTATCATTTGTATTGGAAACAACATTGTCATATGTCTTTTCTTGGATCTAAATAATACGAAACCTCGCTCTATGATTTGAAGGTAAAATCCTCAAATATGGTAAAATAGTAACTTTTTCACGTTAATCATGTAGTTTGATATTACGCAAATATATTCATTTTTACCAATATTCCGATACTATTTAATGTAGTATCAGGATATGTGATTTGCCCTTCAAGTCTCAGAATTTCGCGTAATATTGCATTTTAAGCAAGTTATCTTGCATTTTGTTTCGTACGAAAAATCATCGAATTTAGCAATATTTTGACGTTTATCACCCCCTTTTCCTTCATGTGATTTAAACAAAATATCATCGAATTAGTCAATATTTTGCCGTTTTTCCACGTTTTTGTGAATTTTCAGTCCATGGGTATTAATTCATATATATACGATAAAAATGATGCAAACACATAATTGATTAAATAATAACCTTAAATACTTCATTTTCAATCAACTATTTGTTTCTCGTTAAAATACTGAGTAAGATATTGAAAAGGGGAGAAGTTCTGTTTTTATTGCATATATCGACGTTTCAGCCGGAATAGAGCGGTTTAACGTGTACATCTTCTATCAGTAATATAAACGGAAAATCAGGAACATTTTAGTTAATTCTAATGAAAACACATTGATTTTTATCATTTGTATTGGAAACAACATTGTCATATGTCTTTTCTTGGATCTAAATAATACGAAACCTCGCTCTATGATTTGAAGGTAAAATCCTCAAATATGGTAAAATAGTAACTTTTTCACGTTTGTCATGTAGTTTGATATTACGTAAATATATTCATTTTTACCAATATTTCGATACTATTTCATGTAGTATCTCGATATGTGATTTGGCCTTGAAATCTCAGAATTTCGCACAATATTGCATTTTAAGCAAGTTTTCTTGCATTTTGTTTCGTACGAAAAATCATCGAATTTAGCAATATTTTGACGTTTATCATCCCCTTTTCCTTCATGTGATTTAAACAAAATATCATCGAATTAGGCAATATTTTGCCGTTTTCCACGTTTCTGTGAATTTTCAGTCCATGGGTATTAATTCATATATATACGATAAAAATGATGCAAACACATAATTGATTAGATAATAACCTTAAATACTTCATTTTCAATCATCTACTTGTTTCTCGTTAAAATACTGAGTAAGATGTTGAAAAGGGGAGAAGTTCGGTTTTATTGCATTTATCGACGTTTCAGCCGGATTAGAGCGGTTTTACGTGTACATCTTCCCTCGTTAATATAAACGGAAAATCAAGAACATTTTAGTTATTTCTAAAAAAACACATTGTTTTTTATCATTTGTATTGGAAACAACATTGTCATATGTCTTTTCTTGGATCTAAATAATACGAAACCTCGCTCTATGATTCTAAGTTATAATCCTCAAATATGGTTAAATAGTGCCTTTTTTCACGTTAATCATGTAATTTGATATTACGTAAATATATTCATTTTTACCAATATTTCGATACTATTTCTTGTGGTATCACGATATGTGATTTGGACTTGAATTCTCAGAATTTCGAATAATATTGCATTTTAAGCAAGTTTTCTTGCATTTTGTTTCGTACGAATAATCATCGAATTTAGCAATATTTTGACGTTTATCATCCCCTTTTCCTTCATGTGATTTAAACAAAATATCATCGAATTAGGCAATATTTTGCCGTTTTCCACGTTTTTGTGAATTTTCAGTCCATGGGTATTAATTCATATATATACGATAAAAATGATGCAAACACATAATTAATTAGATAATAACCTTAAATACATCATTTTCAATCATCTATTTGTTTCTCGTTAAAATATTGAGTAAGATATTGAAAAGGGGAGAAGTTCGGTTTTATTGCATATATCGACGTTTCAGCCGGATTAGTGCGGTTTTACGTGTACATCTTCCCTCGTTAATATAAACGGAAAATCAAGAACATTTTAGTTATTTCTAATAAAAACACATTGTTTTTTATCATTTGTATTGGAAACAACATTGTCATATGTCTTTTCTTGGATCTAAATAATACGAAACCTCGCTCTATGATTTGAAGGTAAAATCCTCAAATATGTTAAAATAATAACTTTTTCACGTTAATCATGTAGTTTGATATTACGCAAATATATTCATTTTTACCAATATTCCGATACTATTTAATGTAGTATCAGGATATGTGATTTGCCCTTCAAGTCTCAGAATTTCGCGTAATATTGCATTTTAAGCAAGTTTTCTTGCATTTTGTTTCGTACGAAAAATCATCGAATTTAGCAATATTTTGACGTTTATCATCCCCTTTTCCTTCATGTGATTTAAACAAAATATCATCGAATTAGGCAATATTTTGCCGTTTTTCCACGTTTTTGTGAATTTTCAGTCCATGGGTATTAATTCATATATATACGATAAAAATGATGCAAACACATAATTGATTAGATAATAACCTTAAATACTTCATTTTCAATCAACTATTTGTTTCTCGTTAAAATACTGAGTAAGATATTGAAAAGGGGAGAAGTTTTGTTTTTATTGCATATATCGACGTTTCAGCCGGAATAGAGCGATTTTCGTGTACATCCTACATCGGTAATATAAACAGAAAACCAGGAACATTTTAGTTAATTCTAATGAAAACACTTTGATTTTTATCATTTGTATTGGAAACAACATTGTCATATGTCTTTTCTTGGATCCAAATAATACAAAACCTCGCTCTATGATTTGAAGTTAAAATCCTCAAATATGGTTAAATAGTGATTTTTTCACGTTTGTCATGTAGTTTGATATTACGTAAATATATTCATTTTTACCAATATTTCGATACTATTTCATGTAGTATCACGATATGTGATTTGGCCTTGAAATCTCAAAATTTCGCATAATATTGCATTTTAAGCAAGTTTTCTTGCATTTTGTTTCGTACGAAAAATCATCGAATTTAGCAATATTTTGACGTTTATCATCCCCTTTTCCTTCATGTGATTTAAACAAAATATCATCGAATTAGGCAATATTTTGCCGTTTTCCACGTTTTTGTGAATTTTCAGTCCATGGGTATTAATTCATATATATACGATAAAAATGATGCAAACACATAATTAATTAGATAATAACGTTAAATACTTCATTTTCAATCATCTATTTGTTTCTCGTTAAAATACTGAGTAAGATATTCAAAAGGGGAGAAGTTCGGTTTTATTGCATATATCGACGTTTCAGCCGGATTAGAGCGGTTTTACGTGTACATCTTCCCTCGTTAATATAAACTGAAAATCAAGAACATTTTAGTTATTTCTAATAAAAACACATTGTTTTTTATCATTTGTATGAGAAACAACATTGTCATATGTCTTTTCTTGGATCTAAATAATACGAAACCTCGCTCTATGATTTGAAGGTAAAATCCTCAAATATGGTAAAATAGTAACTTTTTCACGTTTGTCATGTAGTTTGATATTACGTAAATATATTCATTTTTACCAATATTTCGATACTATTTCATGTAGTATCACGATATGTGATTTGGCCTTGAAATCTCAGAATTTCGCATAATATTGCATTTTAAGCAAGTTTTCTTGCATTTTGTTTCGTACGAAAAATCATCGAATTTAGCAATATTTTGACGTTTATCATCCCCTTTTCTTTCATGTGATTTAAACAAAATATCATCGAATTAGGCAATATTTTGCCGTTTTCCACGTTTTTGTGAATTTTCAGTCCATGGGTATTAATTCATATATATACGATAAAAATGATGCAAACACATAATTGATTAGATAATAACCTTAAATACTTCATTTTCAATCATCTACTTGTTTCTCGTTAAAATACTGAGTAAGATGTTGAAAAGGGGAGAAGTTCGGTTTTTATTGCATATATCGACGTTTCAGCTGGATTAGAGCGGTTTAACGTGTACATCTTCCCTCGTTAATATAAACGGAAAATCAAGAACATTATAGCTAATTCTAATGAAAACACATTGTTTTTTATCATTTGTATTGGAAACAACATTGTCATATGTCTTTTCTTGGAACTAAATAATGCGAAACCTCGCTCTATGATTTGAAGGTAAAATCCTCAAATATGGTAAAATAGTGACTTTTTCACGTTAATAATGTAGTTTGATATTACGCAAATATATTCATTTTTACCAATATTTCGATACTATTTAATGTAGTATCAGGATATGTGATTTGCCCTTCAAGTCTCAGAATTTCGCGTAATATTGCATTTTAAGCAAGTTTTCTTGCATTTTGTTTCGTACGAAAAATCATCGAATTTAGCAATATTTTGACGTTTATCATCCCCTTTTCCTTCATGTGATTTAAACAAAATATCATCGAATTAGGCAATATTTTGCCGTTTTTCCACGTTTTTGTGAATTTTCAGTCCATGGGTATTAATTCATATATATACGATAAAAATGATGCAAACACATAATTGATTAGATAATAACCTTAAATACTTCATTTTCAATCAACTATTTGTTTCTCGTTAAAATACTGAGTAAGATATTGAAAAGGGGAGAAGTTTTGTTTTTATTGCATATATCGACGTTTCACCCGAAATAGAGCGATTTTCGTGTACATCCTACATCGGTAATATAAACAGAAAACCAGGAACATTTTAGTTAATTCTAATGAAAACACTTTGATTTTTATCAGTTGTATTGGAAACAACATTGTCATATGTCTTTTCTTGGATCCAAATAATACGAAACCTCGCACTATGATTTGAAGTTAAAATCCTCAAATATGGTTAAATAGTGATTTTTTCACGTTTGTCATGTAGTTTGATATTACGTAAATATATTCATTTTTACCAATATTTCGATACTATTTCATGTAGTATCACGATATGTGATTTGGCTTTGAAATCTCAAAATTTCGCATAATATTGCATTTTAAGCAAGTTTTCTTGCATTTTGTTTCGTACGAAAAATCATCGAATTTAGCAATATTTTGACGTTTATCATCCCCTTTTCCTTCATGTGATTTAAACAAAATATCATCGAATTAGGCAATATTTTGCCGTTTTCCACGTTTTTGTGAATTTTCAGTCCATGGGTATTAATTCATATATATACGATAAAAATGATGCAAACACATAATTAATTAGATAATAACGTTAAATACTTCATTTTCAATCATCTATTTGTTTCTCGTTAAAATACTGAGTAAGATATTCAAAAGGGGAGAAGTTCGGTTTTATTGCATATATCGACGTTTCAGCCGGATTAGAGCGGTTTTACGTGTACATCTTCCCTCGTTAATATAAACTGAAAATCAAGAACATTTTAGTTATTTCTAATAAAAACACATTGTTTTTTATCATTTGTATGAGAAACAACATTGTCATATGTCTTTTCTTGGATCTAAATAATACGAAACCTCGCTCTATGATTTGAAGGTAAAATCCTCAAATATGGTAAAATAGTAACTTTTTCACGTTTGTCATGTAGTTTGATATTACGTAAATATATTCATTTTTACCAATATTTCGATACTATTTCATGTAGTATCACGATATGTGATTTGGCCTTGAAATCTCAGAATTTCGCATAATATTGCATTTTAAGCAAGTTTTCTTGCATTTTGTTTCGTACGAAAAATCATCGAATTTAGCAATATTTTGACGTTTATCATCCCCTTTTCCTTCATGTGATTTAAACAAAATATCATCGAATTAGGCAATATTTTGCCGTTTTCCACGTTTTTGTGAATTTTCAGTCCATGGGTATTAATTCATATATATACGATAAAAATGATGCAAACACATAATTGATTAGATAATAACCTTAAATACTTCATTTTCAATCATCTACTTGTTTCTCGTTAAAATACTGAGTAAGATGTTGAAAAGGGGAGAAGTTCGGTTTTTATTGCATATATCGACGTTTCAGCCGGATTAGAGCGGTTTAACGTGTACATCTTCCCTCGTTAATATAAACGGAAAATCAAGAACATTATAGTTAATTCTAATGAAAACACATTGTTTTTTATCATTTGTATTGGAAACAACATTGTCATATGTCTTTTCTTGGAACTAAATAATGCGAAACCTCGCTCTATGATTTGAAGGTAAAATCCTCAAATATGGTAAAATAGTGACTTTTTCACGTTAATAATGTAGTTTGATATTACGCAAATATATTCATTTTTACCAATATTTCGATACTATTTCATGTAGTATCACGATATGTGATTTGGCCTTCAAATCTCAGAATTTCGCATAATATTGCATTTTAAGCAAGTTTCCTTGCATTTTGTTTCGTACGAAAAATCATCGAATTTAGCAATATTTTGACGTTTATCATCCCCTTTTCCTTTATTTGATTTAAACAAAATATCATCGAATTAGGCAATATTTTGCCGTTTTTCCACGTTTTTGTGAATTTTCAGTCTATGGGTATTAATTCATTATATATACGATAAAAATGATGCAAACACATAATTGATTAGCTAATAACCTTAAATACTTCATTTTCAATCAACTATTTGTTTCTCGTTAAAATACAGAGTAAGATATTGAAAAGGGGAGAAGTTCTGTTTTTATTGCATATATCGACGTTTCAGCCGGATTAGTGCGGTTTTACGTGTACATCTTCCCTCGTTAATATAAACGGAAAATCAAGAACATTTTAGTTATTTCTAATAAAAACACATTGTTTTTTATCATTTGTATTGGAAACAACATTGTCATATGTCTTTTCTTGGATCTAAATAATACGAAACCTCGCTCTATGATTTGAAGGTAAAATCCTCAAATATGTTAAAATAGTAACTTTTTCACGTTAATCATGTAGTTTGATATTACGCAAATATATTCATTTTTACCAATATTCCGATACTATTTAATGTAGTATCAGGATATGTGATTTGCCCTTCAAGTCTCAGAATTTCGCGTAATATTGCATTTTAAGCAAGTTTTCTTGCATTTTGTTTCGTACGAAAAATCATCGAATTTAGCAATATTTTGACGTTTATCATCCCCTTTTCCTTCATGTGATTTAAACAAAATATCATCGAATTAGGCAATATTTTGCCGTTTTTCCACGTTTTTGTGAATTTTCAGTCCATGGGTATTAATTCATATATATACGATAAAAATGATGCAAACACATAATTGATTAGATAATAACCTTAAATACTTCATTTTCAATCAACTATTTGTTTCTCGTTAAAATACTGAGTAAGATATTGAAAAGGGGAGAAGTTTTGTTTTTATTGCATATATCGACGTTTCAGCCGGAATAGAGCGATTTTCGTGTACATCCTACATCGGTAATATAAACAGAAAACCAGGAACATTTTAGTTAATTCTAATGAAAACACTTTGATTTTTATCATTTGTATTGGAAACAACATTGTCATATGTCTTTTCTTGGATCCAAATAATACAAAACCTCGCTCTATGATTTGAAGTTAAAATCCTCAAATATGGTTAAATAGTGATTTTTTCACGTTTGTCATGTAGTTTGATATTACGTAAATATATTCATTTTTACCAATATTTCGATACTATTTCATGTAGTATCACGATATGTGATTTGGCCTTGAAATCTCAAAATTTCGCATAATATTGCATTTTAAGCAAGTTTTCTTGCATTTTGTTTCGTACGAAAAATCATCGAATTTAGCAATATTTTGACGTTTATCATCCCCTTTTCCTTCATGTGATTTAAACAAAATATCATCGAATTAGGCAATATTTTGCCGTTTTCCACGTTTTTGTGAATTTTCAGTCCATGGGTATTAATTCATATATATACGATAAAAATGATGCAAACACATAATTAATTAGATAATAACGTTAAATACTTCATTTTCAATCATCTATTTGTTTCTCGTTAAAATACTGAGTAAGATATTCAAAAGGGGAGAAGTTCGGTTTTATTGCATATATCGACGTTTCAGCCGGATTAGAGCGGTTTTACGTGTACATCTTCCCTCGTTAATATAAACTGAAAATCAAGAACATTTTAGTTATTTCTAATAAAAACACATTGTTTTTTATCATTTGTATGAGAAACAACATTGTCATATGTCTTTTCTTGGATCTAAATAATACGAAACCTCGCTCTATGATTTGAAGGTAAAATCCTCAAATATGGTAAAATAGTAACTTTTTCACGTTTGTCACGTAGTTTGATATTACGTAAATATATTCATTTTTACCAATATTTCGATACTATTTCATGTAGTATCACGATATGTGATTTGGCCTTGAAATCTCAGAATTTCGCATAATATTGCATTTTAAGCAAGTTTTCTTGCATTTTGTTTCGTACGAAAAATCATCGAATTTAGCAATATTTTGACGTTTATCATCCCCTTTTCTTTCATGTGATTTAAACAAAATATCATCGAATTAGGCAATATTTTGCCGTTTTCCACGTTTTTGTGAATTTTCAGTCCATGGGTATTAATTCATATATATACGATAAAAATGATGCAAACACATAATTGATTAGATAATAACCTTAAATACTTCATTTTCAATCATCTACTTGTTTCTCGTTAAAATACTGAGTAAGATGTTGAAAAGGGGAGAAGTTCGGTTTTTATTGCATATATCGACGTTTCAGCTGGATTAGAGCGGTTTAACGTGTACATCTTCCCTCGTTAATATAAACGGAAAATCAAGAACATTATAGCTAATTCTAATGAAAACACATTGTTTTTTATCATTTGTATTGGAAACAACATTGTCATATGTCTTTTCTTGGAACTAAATAATGCGAAACCTCGCTCTATGATTTGAAGGTAAAATCCTCAAATATGGTAAAATAGTGACTTTTTCACGTTAATAATGTAGTTTGATATTACGCAAATATATTCATTTTTACCAATATTTCGATACTATTTAATGTAGTATCAGGATATGTGATTTGCCCTTCAAGTCTCAGAATTTCGCGTAATATTGCATTTTATGCAAGTTTTCTTGCATTTTGTTTCGTACGAAAAATCATCGAATTTAGCAATATTTTGACGTTTATCATCCCCTTTTCCTTCATGTGATTTAAACAAAATATCATCGAATTAGGCAATATTTTGCCGTTTTTCCACGTTTTTGTGAATTTTCAGTCCATGGGTATTAATTCATATATATACGATAAAAATGATGCAAACACATAATTGATTAGATAATAACCTTAAATACTTCATTTTCAATCAACTATTTGTTTCTCGTTAAAATACTGAGTAAGATATTGAAAAGGGGAGAAGTTTTGTTTTTATTGCATATATCGACGTTTCACCCGAAATAGAGCGATTTTCGTGTACATCCTACATCGGTAATATAAACAGAAAACCAGGAACATTTTAGTTAATTCTAATGAAAACACTTTGATTTTTATCAGTTGTATTGGAAACAACATTGTCATATGTCTTTTCTTGGATCCAAATAATACGAAACCTCGCACTATGATTTGAAGTTAAAATCCTCAAATATGGTTAAATAGTGATTTTTTCACGTTTGTCATGTAGTTTGATATTACGTAAATATATTCATTTTTACCAATATTTCGATACTATTTCATGTAGTATCACGATATGTGATTTGGCTTTGAAATCTCAAAATTTCGCATAATATTGCATTTTAAGCAAGTTTTCTTGCATTTTGTTTCGTACGAAAAATCATCGAATTTAGCAATATTTTGACGTTTATCATCCCCTTTTCCTTCATGTGATTTAAACAAAATATCATCGAATTAGGCAATATTTTGCCGTTTTCCACGTTTTTGTGAATTTTCAGTCCATGGGTATTAATTCATATATATACGATAAAAATGATGCAAACACATAATTAATTAGATAATAACGTTAAATACTTCATTTTCAATCATCTATTTGTTTCTCGTTAAAATACTGAGTAAGATATTCAAAAGGGGAGAAGTTCGGTTTTATTGCATATATCGACGTTTCAGCCGGATTAGAGCGGTTTTACGTGTACATCTTCCCTCGTTAATATAAACTGAAAATCAAGAACATTTTAGTTATTTCTAATAAAAACACATTGTTTTTTATCATTTGTATGAGAAACAACATTGTCATATGTCTTTTCTTGGATCTAAATAATACGAAACCTCGCTCTATGATTTGAAGGTAAAATCCTCAAATATGGTAAAATAGTAACTTTTTCACGTTTGTCATGTAGTTTGATATTACGTAAATATATTCATTTTTACCAATATTTCGATACTATTTCATGTAGTATCACGATATGTGATTTGGCCTTGAAATCTCAGAATTTCGCATAATATTGCATTTTAAGCAAGTTTTCTTGCATTTTGTTTCGTACGAAAAATCATCGAATTTAGCAATATTTTGACGTTTATCATCCCCTTTTCCTTCATGTGATTTAAACAAAATATCATCGAATTAGGCAATATTTTGCCGTTTTCCACGTTTTTGTGAATTTTCAGTCCATGGGTATTAATTCATATATATACGATAAAAATGATGCAAACACATAATTGATTAGATAATAACCTTAAATACTTCATTTTCAATCATCTACTTGTTTCTCGTTAAAATACTGAGTAAGATGTTGAAAAGGGGAGAAGTTCGGTTTTTATTGCATATATCGACGTTTCAGCCGGATTAGAGCGGTTTAACGTGTACATCTTCCCTCGTTAATATAAACGGAAAATCAAGAACATTATAGTTAATTCTAATGAAAACACATTGTTTTTTATCATTTGTATTGGAAACAACATTGTCATATGTCTTTTCTTGGAACTAAATAATGCGAAACCTCGCTCTATGATTTGAAGGTAAAATCCTCAAATATGGTAAAATAGTGACTTTTTCACGTTAATAATGTAGTTTGATATTACGCAAATATATTCATTTTTACCAATATTTCGATACTATTTCATGTAGTATCACGATATGTGATTTGGCCTTCAAATCTCAGAATTTCGCATAATATTGCATTTTAAGCAAGTTTCCTTGCATTTTGTTTCGTACGAAAAATCATCGAATTTAGCAATATTTTGACGTTTATCATCCCCTTTTCCTTTATTTGATTTAAACAAAATATCATCGAATTAGGCAATATTTTGCCGTTTTTCCACGTTTTTGTGAATTTTCAGTCTATGGGTATTAATTCATTATATATACGATAAAAATGATGCAAACACATAATTGATTAGCTAATAACCTTAAATACTTCATTTTCAATCAACTATTTGTTTCTCGTTAAAATACAGAGTAAGATATTGAAAAGGGGAGAAGTTCTGTTTTTATTGCATATATCGACGTTTCAGCCGGAATAGAGCGGTTTTACGTGTACATCTTCCATCAGTAATATAAACGGAAAATCAGGAACATTTTAGTTAATTCTAATGAAAACACATTGATTTTTATCATTTGTATTGGAAACAACATTGTCATATGTCTTTTCTTGGATCTAAATAATACGAAACCTCGCTCTATGATTCTAAGTTATAATCCTCAAATATTGTTAAAAAGTGACTTTTTTCACGATTTTCATGTAGTTTGATATTACGTAAATATATTCATTTTTACCAATATTTCGATACTATTTCATGTAGTATCACGATATGTGATTTGGCCTTGATATCTCAGAATTTCGCATAATATTGCATTTTAAGCAAGTTTTCTTGCATTTTGTTTCGTACGAAAAATCATCGAATTTAGCAATATTTTGACGTTAATCATCCCCTTTTCCTTCATGTGATTTAAACAAAATATCATCGAATTAGGCAATATTTTGCCGTTTTCCACGTTTCTGTGAATTTTCAGTCCATGGGTATTAATTCATATATATACGATAAAAATGATGCAAACACATAATTGATTAGATAATAACCTTAAATACTTCATTTTTAATCATCTACTTGTTTCTCGTTAAAATACTGAGTAAGATGTTGAAAAGGGGAGAAGTTCGGTTTTATTGCATATATCGACGTTTCAGCCGGATTAGAGTGGTTTTACGTGTACATCTTCCCTCGTTAATATAAACGGAAAATCAAGAACATTTTAGTTATTTCCAAAAAAACACATTGTTTTTTATCATTTGTATTGAAAACAACATTGTCATATGTCTTTTCTTGGATCTAAATAAAACGAAATCTCGCTCTATGATTTGAAGGTAAAATCCTCAAATATGGTAAAATAGTAACTTTTTCACGTTTGTCATGTAGTTTGATATTACGTAAATATATTCATTTTTACCAATATTTCGATACTATTTCATGTAGTATCACGATATGTGATTTGGCCTTCAAATCTCAGAATTTCGCATAATATTGCATTTTAAGCAAGTTTCCTTGCATTTTGTTTCGTACGAAAAATCATCGAATTTAGCAATATTTTGACGTTTATCATCCCCTTTTCCTTTATTTGATTTAAACAAAATATAATCGAATTAGGCAATATTTAGCCGTTTTTCCACGTTTTTGTGAATTTTCAGTCCATGGGTATTAATTCATATATATACGATAAAAATGATGCAAACACATAATTGATTAGATAATAACCTTAAATACTTCATTTTCAATCAACTATTTGTTTCTCGTTAAAATACTGAGTAAGATATTGAAAAGGGGAGAAGTTCTGTTTTTATTGCATATATCGACGTTTCAGCCGGAATAGAGCGATTTTCGTGTACATCCTCCATCGGTAATATAAACAGAAAACCAGGAACATTTTAGTTAATTCTAATGAAAACACTTTGATTTTTATCATTTGTATTGGAAACAGCATTGTCATATGTCTTTTCTTGGATCCAAATAATACGAAATCTCGCTCTATGATTTGAAGTTAAAATCCTCAAATATGGTTAAATAGTGACTTTTTCACGTTTGTCATGTAGTTTGATATTACGTAAATATATTCATTTTTACCAATATTTCGATACTATTTCATGTAGTATCACGATATGTGATTTGGCCTTGAAATCTCAGAATTTCGCATAATATTGCATTTTAAGCAAGTTTTCTTGCATTTTGTTTCGTACGAAAAATCATCGAATTTAGCAATATTTTGACGTTTATCATCCCCTTTTCCTTCATGTGATTTAAACAAAATATCATCGAATTAGGCAATATTTTGCCGTTTTCCACGTTTTTGTGAATTTTCAGTCCATGGGTATTAATTCATATATATACGATAAAAATGATGCAAACACATAATTGATTAGATAATAACCTTAAATACTTCATTTTCAATCATCTATTTGTTTCTCGTTAAAATACTGAGTAAGATGTTGAAAAGGGGAGAAGTTCGGTTTTTATTGCATATATCGACGTTTCAGAGGGATTAGAGCGGTTTTACGTGTACATCTTCCCTCGTTAATATAAACGGAAAATCAAGAACATTATAGTTTATTCTAATGAAAACACATTGTTTTTTATCATTTGTATTGGAAACAACATTGTCATATGTCTTTTCTTGGAACTAAATAATGCGAAACCTCGCTCTATGATTTGAAGGTAAAATCCTCAAATATGGTAAAATAGTGACTTTTTCACGTTAATAATGTAGTTTGATATTACGCAAATATATTCATTTTTACCAATATTTCGATACTATTTCATGTAGTATCACGATATGTGATTTGGCCTTCAAATCTCAGAATTTCGCATAATATTGCATTTTAAGCAAGTTTCCTTGCATTTTGTTTCGTACGAAAAATCATCGAATTTAGCAATATTTTGACGTTTATCATCCCCTTTCCTTTATTTGATTTAAACAAAATATCATCGAATTAGGCAATATTTTGCCGTTTTTCCACGTTTTTGTGAATTTTCAGTCTATGGGTATTAATTCATTATATATACGATAAAAATGATGCAAACACATAATTGATTAGATAATAACCTTAAATACTTCATTTTCAATCAACTATTTGTTTCTCGTTAAAATACTGAGTAAGATATTGAAAAGGGGAGAAGTTCTGTTTTTATTGCATATATCGACGTTTCAGCCGGAATAGAGCGGTTTTACGTGTACATCTTCCATCAGTAATATAAACGGAAAATCAGGAACATTTTAGTTAATTCTAATGAAAACACATTGATTTTTATCATTTGTATTGGAAACAACATTGTCATATGTCTTTTCTTGGATCTAAATAATACGAAACCTCGCTCTATGATTCTAAGTTATAATCCTCAAATATTGTTAAAAAGTGACTTTTTTCACGATTTTCATGTAGTTTGATATTACGTAAATATATTCATTTTTACCAATATTTCGATACTATTTCATGTAGTATCACGATATGTGATTTGGCCTTGAAATCTCAGAATTTCGCATAATATTGCATTTTAAGCAAGTTTTCTTGCATTTTGTTTCGTACGAAAAATCATCGAATTTAGCAATATTTTGACGTTTATCATCCTCTTTTCCTTCATGTGATTTAAACAAAATATCATCGAATTAGGCAATATTTTGCCGTTTTCCACGTTTTTGTGAATTTTCAGTCCATGGGTAATAATTCATATATATACGATAAAAATGATGCAAACACATAATTAATTAGATAATAACCTTAAATACTTCATTTTCAATCATCTATTTGTTTCTCGTTAAAATACTGAGTAAGATATTGAAACGGGGAGAAGTTCGGTTTTATTGCATATATCGACGTTTCAGCCGGATTAGAGCGGTTTTACGTTTACATCTTCCCTCGTTAATATAAACGGAAAATCAAGAACATTTTAGTTATTTCTAATAAAAACACATTGTTTTTTATTATTTGTATTGGAAACAACATTGTCATATGTCTTTTCTTGGATCTAAATAATACGAAACCTCGCTCTATGATTTGAAGGTAAAATCCTCAAATATGGTAAAATAGTAACTTTTTCACGTTAATCATGTAGTTTGATATTACGCAAATATGTTCATTTTTACCAATATTCCGATACTATTTAATGTAGTATCAGGATATGTGATTTGCCCTTCAAGTCTCAGAATTTCGCGTAATATTGCATTTTAAGCAAGTTATCTTGCATTTTGTTTCGTACGAAAAATCATCGAATTTAGCAATATTTTGACGTTTATCATCCCCTTTTCCTTCATGTGATTTAAACAAAATATCATCGAATTAGGCAATATTTTGCCGTTTTTCCACGTTTTTGTGAATTTTCAGTCCATGGGTATTAATTCATATATATACGATAAAAATGATGCAAACACATAATTGATTAGATAATAACCTTAAATACTTCATTTTCAATCAACTATTTGTTTCTCGTTAAAATACTGAGTAAGATATTGAAAAGGGGAGAAGTTCTGTTTTTATTGCATATATCGACGTTTCAGCCGGAATAGAGCGATTTTCGTGTACATCCTCCATCGGTAATATAAACGGAAAACCAGGAACATTTTAGTTAATTCTAATGAAAACACTTTGATTTTTATCATTTGTATTGGAAACAACATTGTCATATGTCTTTTCTTGGATCCAAATAATACGAAACCTCGCTCTATGATTTGAAGTTAAAATCCTCAAATATGGTTAAATAGTGACTTTTTTCACGTTTGTCATGTAGTTTGATATTACGTAAATATATTCATTTTTACCAAAATTTCGATACTATTTCATGTAGTATCACGATATGTGATTTGGCCTTGAAATCTCAGAATTTCGCATAATATTGCATTTTAAGCAAGTTTTCTTGCATTTTGTTTCGTACGAAAAATCATCGAATTTAGCAATATTTTGACGTTAATCATCCCCTTTTCCTTCATGTGATTTAAACAAAATATCATCGAATTAGGCAATATTTTGCCGTTTTCCACGTTTCTGTGAATTTTCAGTCCATGGGTATTAATTCATATATATACGATAAAAATGATGCAAACACATAATTGATTAGATAATAACCTTAAATACTTCATTTTTAATCATCTACTTGTTTCTCGTTAAAATACTGAGTAAGATGTTGAAAAGGGGAGAAGTTCGGTTTTATTGCATATATCGACGTTTCAGCCGGATTAGAGTGGTTTTACGTGTACATCTTCCCTCGTTAATATAAACGGAAAATCAAGAACATTTTAGTTATTTCCAAAAAAACACATTGTTTTTTATCATTTGTATTGAAAACAACATTGTCATATGTCTTTTCTTGGATCTAAATAAAACGAAATCTCGCTCTATGATTTGAAGGTAAAATCCTCAAATATGGTAAAATAGTAACTTTTTCACGTTTGTCATGTAGTTTGATATTACGTAAATATATTCATTTTTACCAATATTTCGATACTATTTCATGTAGTATCACGATATGTGATTTGGCCTTCAAATCTCAGAATTTCGCATAATATTGCATTTTAAGCAAGTTTCCTTGCATTTTGTTTCGTACGAAAAATCATCGAATTTAGCAATATTTTGACGTTTATCATCCCCTTTTCCTTTATTTGATTTAAACAAAATATAATCGAATTAGGCAATATTTAGCCGTTTTTCCACGTTTTTGTGAATTTTCAGTCCATGGGTATTAATTCATATATATACGATAAAAATGATGCAAACACATAATTGATTAGATAATAACCTTAAATACTTCATTTTCAATCAACTATTTGTTTCTCGTTAAAATACTGAGTAAGATATTGAAAAGGGGAGAAGTTCTGTTTTTATTGCATATATCGACGTTTCAGCCGGAATAGAGCGATTTTCGTGTACATCCTCCATCGGTAATATAAACAGAAAACCAGGAACATTTTAGTTAATTCTAATGAAAACACTTTGATTTTTATCATTTGTATTGGAAACAACATTGTCATATGTCTTTTCTTGGATCCAAATAATACGAAATCTCGCTCTATGATTTGAAGTTAAAATCCTCAAATATGGTTAAATAGTGACTTTTTTCACGTTTGTCATGTAGTTTGATATTACGTAAATATATTCATTTTTACCAATATTTCGATACTATTTCATGTAGTATCACGATATGTGATTTGGCCTTGAAATCTCAGAATTTCGCATAATATTGCATTTTAAGCAAGTTTTCTTGCATTTTGTTTCGTACGAAAAATCATCGAATTTAGCAATATTTTGACGTTTATCATCCCCTTTTCCTTCATGTGATTTAAACAAAATATCATCGAATTAGGCAATATTTTGCCGTTTTCCACGTTTTTGTGAATTTTCAGTCCATGGGTATTAATTCATATATATACGATAAAAATGATGCAAACACATAATTGATTAGATAATAACCTTAAATACTTCATTTTCAATCATCTATTTGTTTCTCGTTAAAATACTGAGTAAGATGTTGAAAAGGGGAGAAGTTCGGTTTTTATTGCATATATCGACGTTTCAGAGGGATTAGAGCGGTTTTACGTGTACATCTTCCCTCGTTAATATAAACGGAAAATCAAGAACATTATAGTTAATTCTAATGAAAACACATTGTTTTTTATCATTTGTATTGGAAACAACATTGTCATATGTCTTTTCTTGGAACTAAATAATGCGAAACCTCGCTCTATGATTTGAAGGTAAAATCCTCAAATATGGTAAAATAGTGACTTTTTCACGTTAATAATGTAGTTTGATATTACGCAAATATATTCATTTTTACCAATATTTCGATACTATTTCATGTAGTATCACGATATGTGATTTGGCCTTGAAATCTCAGAATTTCGCATAATATTGCATTTTAAGCAAGTTTCCTTGCATTTTGTTTCGTACGAAAAATCATCGAATTTAGCAATATTTTGACGTTTATCATCCCCTTTCCTTTATTTGATTTAAACAAAATATCATCGAATTAGGCAATATTTTGCCGTTTTTCCACGTTTTTGTGAATTTTCAGTCTATGGGTATTAATTCATTATATATACGATAAAAATGATGCAAACACATAATTGACTAGATAATAACCTTAAATACTTCATTTTCAATCAACTATTTGTTTCTCGTTAAAATACTGAGTAAGATATTGAAAAGGGGAGAAGTTCTGTTTTTATTGCATATATCGACGTTTCAGCCGGAATAGAGCGGTTTTACGTGTACATCTTCCATCAGTAATATAAACGGAAAATCAGGAACATTTTAGTTAATTCTAATGAAAACACATTGATTTTTATCATTTGTATTGGAAACAACATTGTCATATGTCTTTTCTTGGATCTAAATAATACGAAACCTCGCTCTATGATTCTAAGTTATAATCCTCAAATATTGTTAAAAAGTGACTTTTTTCACGATTTTCATGTAGTTTGATATTACGTAAATATATTCATTTTTACCAATATTTCGATACTATTTCATGTAGTATCACGATATGTGATTTGGCCTTGAAATCTCAGAATTTCGCATAATATTGCATTTTAAGCAAGTTTTCTTGCATTTTGTTTCGTACGAAAAATCATCGAATTTAGCAATATTTTGACGTTTATCATCCTCTTTTCCTTCATGTGATTTAAACAAAATATCATCGAATTAGGCAATATTTTGCCGTTTTCCACGTTTTTGTGAATTTTCAGTCCATGGGTAATAATTCATATATATACGATAAAAATGATGCAAACACATAATTAATTAGATAATAACCTTAAATACTTCATTTTCAATCATCTATTTGTTTCTCGTTAAAATACTGAGTAAGATATTGAAACGGGGAGAAGTTCGGTTTTATTGCATATATCGACGTTTCAGCCGGATTAGAGCGGTTTTACGTGTACATCTTCCATCGTTAATATAAACGGAAAATCAAGAACATTATAGTTAATTCTAATGAAAACACATTGTTTTTTATCATTTGTATTGGAAACAACATTGTCATATGTCTTTTCTTGGATCTAAATAATACGAAACCTCGCTCTATGATTTGAAGGTAAAATCCTCAAATATGGTAAAATAGTAACTTTTTCACGTTAATCATGTAGTTTGATATTACGCAAATATATTCATTTTTACCAATATTCCGATACTATTTAATGTAGTATCAGGATATGTGATTTGCCCTTCAAGTCTCAGAATTTCGCGTAATATTGCATTTTAAGCAAGTTATCTTGCATTTTGTTTCGTACGAAAAATCATCGAATTTAGCAATATTTTGACGTTTATCATCCCCTTTTCCTTCATGTGATTTAAACAAAATATCATCGAATTAGGCAATATTTTGCCGTTTTTCCACGTTTTTGTGAATTTTCAGTCCATGGGTATTAATTCATATATATACGATAAAAATGATGCAAACACATAATTGATTAGATAATAACCTTAAATACTTCATTTTCAATCAACTATTTGTTTCTCGTTAAAATACTGAGTATGATATTGAAAAGGGGAGAAGTTCTGTTTTTATTGCATATATCGACGTTTCAGCCGGAATAGAGCGGTTTTACGTGTACATCTTCCATCAGTAATATAAACGGAAAATCAGGAACATTTTAGTTAATTCTAATGAAAACACATTGATTTTTATCATTTGTATTGGAAACAACATTGTCATATGTCTTTTCTTGGATCTAAATAATACGAAACCTCGCTCTATGATTCTAAGTTATAATCCTCAAATATTGTTAAAAAGTGACTTTTTTCACGATTTTCATGTAGTTTGATATTACGTAAATATATTCATTTTTACCAATATTTCGATACTATTTCATGTAGTATCACGATATGTGATTTGGCCTTGAAATCTCAGAATTTCGCATAATATTGCATTTTAAGCAAGTTTTCTTGCATTTTGTTTCGTACGAAAAATCATCGAATTTAGCAATATTTTGACGTTTATCATCCTCTTTTCCTTCATGTGATTTAAACAAAATATCATCGAATTAGGCAATATTTTGCCGTTTTCCACGTTTTTGTGAATTTTCAGTCCATGGGTAATAATTCATATATATACGATAAAAATGATGCAAACACATAATTAATTAGATAATAACCTTAAATACTTCATTTTCAATCATCTATTTGTTTCTCGTTAAAATACTGAGTAAGATATTGAAACGGGGAGAAGTTCGGTTTTATTGCATATATCGACGTTTCAGCCGGATTAGAGCGGTTTTACGTGTACATCTTCCATCGTTAATATAAACGGAAAATCAAGAACATTATAGTTAATTCTAATGAAAACACATTGTTTTTTATCATTTGTATTGGAAACAACATTGTCATATGTCTTTTCTTGGATCTAAATAATACGAAACCTCGCTCTATGATTTGAAGGTAAAATCCTCAAATATGGTAAAATAGTAACTTTTTCACGTTAATCATGTAGTTTGATATTACGCAAATATATTCATTTTTACCAATATTCCGATACTATTTAATGTAGTATCAGGATATGTGATTTGCCCTTCAAGTCTCAGAATTTCGCGTAATATTGCATTTTAAGCAAGTTATCTTGCATTTTGTTTCGTACGAAAAATCATCGAATTTAGCAATATTTTGACGTTTATCATCCCCTTTTCCTTCATGTGATTTAAACAAAATATCATCGAATTAGGCAATATTTTGCCGTTTTTCCACGTTTTTGTGAATTTTCAGTCCATGGGTATTAATTCATATATATACGATAAAAATGATGCAAACACATAATTGATTAGATAATAACCTTAAATACTTCATTTTCAATCAACTATTTGTTTCTCGTTAAAATACTGAGTATGATATTGAAAAGGGGAGAAGTTCTGTTTTTATTGCATATATCGACGTTTCAGCCGGAATAGAGCGGTTTTACGTGTACATCTTCCATCAGTAATATAAACGGAAAATCAGGAACATTTTAGTTAATTCTAATGAAAACACATTGATTTTTATCATTTGTATTGGAAACAACATTGTCATATGTCTTTTCTTGGATCTAAATAATACGAAACCTCGCTCTATGATTCTAAGTTATAATCCTCAAATATTGTTAAAAAGTGACTTTTTTCACGATTTTCATGTAGTTTGATATTACGTAAATATATTCATTTTTACCAATATTTCGATACTATTTCATGTAGTATCACGATATGTGATTTGGCCTTGAAATCTCAGAATTTCGCATAATATTGCATTTTAAGCAAGTTTTCTTGCATTTTGTTTCGTACGAAAAATCATCGAATTTAGCAATATTTTGACGTTTATCATCCTCTTTTCCTTCATGTGATTTAAACAAAATATCATCGAATTAGGCAATATTTTGCCGTTTTCCACGTTTTTGTGAAATTTCAGTCCATGGGTAATAATTCATATATATACGATAAAAATGATGCAAACACATAATTAATTAGATAATAACCTTAAATACTTCATTTTCAATCATCTATTTGTTTCTCGTTAAAATACTGAGTAAGATATTGAAACGGGGAGAAGTTCGGTTTTATTGCATATATCGACGTTTCAGCCGGATTGGAGCGGTTTTACGTTTACATCTTCCCTCGTTAATATAAACGGAAAATCAAGAACATTTTAGTTATTTCTAATAAAAACACATTGTTTTTTATCATTTGTATTGGAAACAACATTGTCATATGTCTTTTCTTGGATCTAAATAATACGAAACCTCGCTCTATGATTTGAAGGTAAAATCCTCAAATATGGTAAAATAGTAACTTTTTCACGTTAATCATGTAGTTTGATATTACGCAAATATATTCATTTTTACCAATATTCCGATACTATTTAATGTAATATCAGCATATGTGATTTGCCCTTCAAGTCTCAGAATTTCGCGTAATATTGCATTTTAAGCAAGTTATCTTGCATTTTGTTTCGTACGAAAAATCATCGAATTTAGCAATATTTTGACGTTTATCATCCCCTTTTCCTTCATGTGATTTAAACAAAATATCATCGAATTAGGCAATATTTTGCCGTTTTTCCACGTTTTTGTGAATTTTCAGTCCATGGGTATTAATTCATATATATACGATAAAAATGATGCAAACATATAATTGATTAGATAATAACCTTAAATACTTCATTTTCAATCAACTATTTGTTTCTCGTTAAAATACTGAGTAAGATATTGAAAAGGGGAGAAGTTCTGTTTTTATTGCATATATCGACGTTTCAGCCGGAATAGAGCGATTTTCGTGTACATCCTCCATCGGTAATATAAACGGAAAAACAGGAACATTTTAGTTAATTCTAATGAAAACACTTTGATTTTTATCATTTGTATTGGAAACAACATTGTCATATGTCTTTTCTTGGATCCAAATCATACGAAACCTCGCTCTATGATTCGAAGTTAAAATCCTCAAATATGGTTAAATAGTGACTTTTTTCACGTTTGTCATGTAGTTTGATATTACGTAAATATATTCATTTTTACCAAAATTTCGATACTATTTCATGTAGTATCACGATATGTGATTTGGCCTTGAAATCTCAGAATTTCGCATAATATTGCATTTTAAGCAAGTTTTCTTGCATTTTGTTTCGTACGAAAAATCATCGAATTTAGCAATATTTTGACGTTAATCATCCCCTTTTCCTTCATGTGATTTAAACAAAATATCATCGAATTAGGCAATATTTTGCCGTTTTCCACGTTTCTGTGAATTTTCAGTCCATGGGTATTAATTCATATATATACGATAAAAATGATGCAAACACATAATTGATTAGATAATAACCTTAAATACTTCATTTTTAATCATCTACTTGTTTCTCGTTAAAATACTGAGTAAGATGTTGAAAAGGGGAGAAGTTCGGTTTTATTGCATATATCGACGTTTCAGCCGGATTAGAGCGGTTTTACGTGTACATCTTCCCTCGTTAATATAAACGGAAAATGAAGAACATTTTAGTTATTTCCAAAAAAACACATTGTTTTTTATCATTTGTATTGAAAACAACATTGTCATATGTCTTTTCTTGGATCTAAATAAAACGAAATCTCGCTCTATGATTTGAAGGTAAAATCCTCAAATATGGTAAAATAGTAACTTTTTCACGTTTGTCATGTAGTTTGATATTACGTAAATATATTCATTTTTACCAATATTTCGATACTATTTCATGTAGTATCAGGATATGTGATTTGGCCTTCAAATCTCAGAATTTCGCATAATATTGCATTTTAAGCAAGTTTCCTTGCATTTTGTTTCGTACGAAAAATCATCGAATTTAGCAATATTTTGACGTTTATCATCCCCTTTTCCTTTATTTTATTTAAACAAAATATAATCGAATTAGGCAATATTTAGCCGTTTTTCCACGTTTTTGTGAATTTTCAGTCCATGGGTATTAATTCATATATATACGATAAAAATGATGCAAACACATAATTGATTAGATAATAACCTTAAATACTTCATTTTCAATCAACTATTTGATTCTCGTTAAAATACTGAGTAAGATATTGAAAAGGGGAGAAGTTCTGTTTTTATTGCATATATCGACGTTTCAGCCGGAATAGAGCGATTTTCGTGTACATCTTCCATCGGTAATATAAACGGAAAACCAGGAACATTTTAGTTAATTCTAATGAAAACACATTGATTTTTATCATTTGTATTGGAAACAACATTGTCATATGTCTTTTCTTGGATCCAAATAATACGAAACCTCGCTTTATGATTTGAAGTTAAAATCATCAAATATGGTTAAATAGTGACTTTTTTCACGTTTGTCATGTAGTTTGATATTTTGTATATATATTTATTTTTACCAATATTTCGATACTATTTCATGTAGTATCACGATATGTGATTTGGCCTTCAAATCTCAGAATTTCGCATAATATTGCATTTTTAGCAAGTTTTCTTGCATTTTGCTTCGTACGAAAAATCATCGAATTTAGCAATATTTTAACGTTTATCATCTCCTTTTCCTTCATGTGATTTAAACAAAATATCATCGAATTAGGCAATATTTTGCCGTTTTCCACGTTTTTGTGAATTTTCCGTCCATGGGTATGAATTCATATATATATACGATAAAAATGATGCAAACACATAATTGATTAGATAATAACCTTAAATACTTCATTTTCAATCATCTATTTGTTTCTCGTTAAAATACTGAGTAAGATATTGAAAAGGGGAGAAGTTCGGTTTGTATTGCATATATCGACGTTTCAGCCGGATTAGAGCGGTTTTACGTGTACATCTTCCATCGTTAATATAAACGGAAAATCAAGAACATTATAGTAAATTCTAATGAAAACACATTGTTTTTTATCATTTGTATTGGAAACAACATTGTCATATGTCTTTTCTTGGATCTAAATAATACGAAACCTCGCTCTATGATTTGAAGGTAAAATCCTCATATATGGTAAAATAGTAACTTTTTCAGGTTAATCATGTAGTTTGATATTACACAAATATATTCATTTTTACCAATATTCCGATACTATTTCATGTAGTATCACGATATGTGATTTGCCCTTCAAATCTCAGAATTTCGCGTAATATTGCATTTTAAGCAAGTTTTCTTGCATTTTGTTTCGTACGAAAAATCATCGAAATTAGCAATATTTTAACGTTTATCATCTCCTTTTCCTTCATGTGATTTAAACAAAATATCATCGAATTAGGCAATATTTTGCCGTTTTCCACGTTTTTGTGAATTTTCCGTCCATGGGTATTATTTCATATATATACGATAAAAATGATGCAAACACATAATTGATTAGATAATAACCTTAAATACTTCATTTTCAATCATCTATTTGTTTCTCGTTAAAATACTGAGTAAGATGTTGAAAAGGGGAGAAGTTCTGTTTTAATTGCATATATCGACGTTTCAGCCGGAATAGAGCGGTTTTACGTGTACATCTTCCATCGGTAATATAAACGGAAAATCAGGAACATTTTAGTTAATTCTAATGAAAACACATTGATTTTTATCATTTGTATTGGAAACAACATTGTCATATGTCTTTTCTTGGATCTAAATAATACGAAACCTCGCTCTATGATTCTAAGTTATAATCCTCAAATATGGTTAAATAGTGACTTTTTCACGATTTTCATGTAGTTTGATACTACGTAAATATATTCATTTTTACCAATATTTCGATACTATTTCATGTAGTAACACGATATGTGATTTGGCCTTCAAATCTCAGAATTTCGCATAACATTGCATTTTAAGCAAGTTTTCTTGCATTTTGCTTCGTACGAAAAATCATCGAATTTAGCAATATTTTAACGTTTATCATCTCCTTTTCCTTCATGTGATTTAAATAAAATATCATCGAATTAGGCAATATTTTGCCGTTTTCCACGTTTTTGTGAATTTTCCGTCCATGGGTATGAATTCATATATATATACGATAAAAATGATGCAAACACATAATTGATTAGATAATAACCTTAAATACTTCATTTTCAATCATCTATTTGTTTCTCGTTAAAATACTGAGTAAGATATTGAAAAGGGGAGAAGTTCGGTTTTCATTGCATATATCGACGTTTCAGCCGAATTAGAGCGGTTTTACGTGTACATCTTCCATCGTTAATATAAACGGAAAATCAAGAACATTATAGTTAATTCTAATGAAAACACATTGTTTTTTATCATTTGTATTGGAAACAACATTGTCATATGTCTTTTCTTGGATCTAAATAATACGAAACCTCGCTCTATGATTTGAAGGTAAAATCCTCATATATGGTAAAATAGTAACTTTTTCACGTTAATCATGTAGTTTGATATTACACAAATATATTCATTTTTACCAATATTCCGATACTATTTCATGTAGTATCACGATATGTGATTTGCCCTTCAAATCTCAGAATTTCGCGTAATATTGCATTTTAAGCAAGTTTTCTTGCATTTTGTTTCGTACGAAAAATCATCGAAATTAGCAATATTTTAACGTTTATCATCTCCTTTTCCTTCATGTGATTTAAACAAAATATCATCGAATTAGGCAATATTTTGCCGTTTTCCACGTTTTTGTGAATTTTCCGTCCATGGGTATTATTTCATATATATACGATAAAAATGATGCAAACACATAATTGATTAGATAATAACCTTAAATACTTCATTTTCAATCATCTATTTGTTTCTCGTTAAAATACTGAGTAAGATGTTGAAAAGGGGAGAAGTTCTGTTTTAGTTGCATATATCGACGTTTCAGCCGGAATAGAGCGGTTTTATGTGTACATCTTCCATCGGTAATATAAACGGAAAATCAGGAACATTTTAGTTAATTCTAATGAAAACACATTGATTTTTATCATTTGTATTGGAAACAACATTGTCATATGTCTTTTCTTGGATCTAAATAATACGAAACCTCGCTCTATGATTCTAAGTTATAATCCTCAAATATGGTTAAATAGTGACTTTTTTCACGATTTTCATGTAGTTTGATATTACGTATATATATTCATTTTTACCAATATTTCGATACTATTTCATGTAGTAACACGATATGTGATTTGGCCTTCAAATCTCAGAATTTCGCATAACATTGCATTTTAAGCAAGTTTTCTTGCATTTTGCTTCGTACGGAAAATCATCGAATTTAGCAATATTTTAACGTTTATCATCTCCTTTTCCTTCATGTGATTTAAACAAAATATCATCGAATTAGGCAATATTTTGCCGTTTTCCACGTTTTTGTGAATTTTCCGTCCATGGGTATGAATTCATATATATATACGATAAAAATGATGCAAACACATAATTGATTAGATAATAACCCTAAATACTTCATTTTCAATCATCTATTTGTTTCTCGTTAAAATACTGAGTAAGATATTGAAAAGGGGAGAAGTTCGGTTTTCATTGCATATATCGACGTTTCAGCCGAATTAGAGCGGTTTTACGTGTACATCTTCCATCGTTAATATAAACGGAAAATCAAGAACATTATAGTTAATTCTAATGAAAACACATTGTTTGTTTTCATTTGTATTGGAAACAACATTGTCATATGTCTTTTCTTGGATCTAATTAATACGAAACCTCGCTCTATGATTTGAAGTTAAAATCCTCAAATATATTTTCCACGTTTTTCCACGTTTTTGTGAATTTTCAGTCCATGGGTATTAATAGTGACTTTTATATAGTGACTTTTTTCACGTTTTTCATGTAGTTTGATATTACGTATATATATTCATTTTTACCAATATTTCGATACTATTTCATGTAGTATCATGATATGTGATTTGGCCTTCAAATCTCAGAATTTCGCATAATATTGCATTTTAAGCAAGTTTTCTTGCATTTTGTTTCGTACGAAAAATCATCGAATAAAGCAATATTTTGACGTTTATCATCTCCTTTTCCTTCATGTGATTTAAACAAAATATCATCGAATTAGGCAATATTTTGCCGTTTTCCACGTTTTTGTGAATTTTCCGTCCATGGGTATGAATTCATATATATATACGATAAAAATGATGCAAACACATAATTGATTAGATAATAACCTTAAATACTTCATTTTCAATCATCTATTTGTTTCTCGTTAAAATACTGAGTAAGATATTGAAAAGGGGAGAAGTTCGGTTTGTATTGCATATATCGACGTTTCAGCCGGATTAGAGCGGTTTTACGTGTACATCTTCCATCGTTAATATAAACGGAAAATCAAGAACATTATAGTTAATTCTAATGAAAACACATTGTTTTTTATCATTTGTATTGGAAACAACATTGTCATATGTCTTTTCTTGGATCTAAATAATACGAAACCTCGCTCTATGATTTGAAGGTAAAATCCTCATATATGGTAAAATAGTAAATTTTTCACGTTAATCATGTAGTTTGATATTACACAAATATATTCATTTTTACCAATATTCCGATACTATTTCATGTAGTATCACGATATGTGATTTGCCCTTCAAATCTCAGAATTTCGCGTAATATTGCATTTTAAGCAAGTTTTCTTGCATTTTGTTTCGTACGAAAAATCATCGAAATTAGCAATATTTTAACGTTTATCATCTCCTTTTCCTTCATGTGATTTAAACAAAATATCATCGAATTAGGCAATATTTTGCCGTTTTCCACGTTTTTGTGAATTTTCCGTCCATGGGTATTATTTCATATATATACGATAAAAATGATGCAAACACATAATTGATTAGATAATAACCTTAAATACTTCATTTTCAATCATCTATTTGTTTCTCGTTAAAATACTGAGTAAGATGTTGAAAAGGGGAGAAGTTCTGTTTTAGTTGCATATATCGACGTTTCAGCCGGAATAGAGCGGTTTTACGTGTACATCTTCCATCGGTAATATAAACGGAAAATCAGGAACATTTTAGTTAATTCTAATGAAAACACATTGATTTTTATCATTTGTATTGGAAACAACATTGTCATATGTCTTTTCTTGGATCTAAATAATACGAAACCTCGCTCTATGATTCTAAGTTATAATCCTCAAATATGGTTAAATAGTGACTTTTTTCACGATTTTCATGTAGTTTGATATTACGTATATATATTCATTTTTACCAATATTTCGATACTATTTCACGTAGTAACACGATATGTGATTTGGCCTTCAAATCTCAGAATTTCGCATAACATTGCATTTTAAGCAAGTTTTCTTGCATTTTGCTTCGTACGGAAAATCATCGAATTTAGCAATATTTTAACGTTTATCATCTCCTTTTCCTTCATGTGATTTAAACAAAATATCATCGAATTAGGCAATATTTTGCCGTTTTCCACGTTTTTGTGAATTTTCCGTCCATGGGTATGAATTCATATATATATACGATAAAAATGATGCAAACACATAATTGATTAGATAATAACCTTAAATACTTCATTTTCAATCATCTATTTGTTTCTCGTTAAAATACTGAGTAAGATATTGAAAAGGGGAGAAGTTCGGTTTTCATTGCATATATCGACGTTTCAGCCGAATTAGAGCGGTTTTACGTGTACATCTTCCATCGTTAATATAAACGGAAAATCAAGAACATTATAGTTAATTCTAATGAAAACACATTGTTTTTTATCATTTGTATTGGAAACAACATTGTCATATGTCTTTTCTTGGATCTAATTAATACGAAACCTCGCTCTATGATTTGAAGTTAAAATCCTCAAATATATTTTCCACGTTTTTCCACGTTTTTGTGAATTTTCAGTCCATGGGTATTAATAGTGACTTTTATATAGTGACTTTTTTCACGTTTTTCATGTAGTTTGATATTACGTATATATATTCATTTTTACCAATATTTCGATACTATTTCATGTAGTATCATGATATGTGATTTGGCCTTCAAATCTCAGAATTTCGCATAATATTGCATTTTAAGCAAGTTTTCTTGCATTTTGTTTCGTAGAAAAATCATCGAATAAAGCAATATTTTGACGTTTATCATCTCCTTTTCCTTCATGTGATTTAAACAAAATATCATCGAATTAGGCAATATTTTGCCGTTTTCCACGTTTTTGTGAATTTTCCGTCCATGGGTATGAATTCATATATATATACGATAAAAATGATGCAAACACATAATTGATTAGATAATAACCTTAAATACTTCATTTTCAATCATCTATTTGTTTCTCGTTAAAATACTGAGTAAGATATTGAAAAGGGGAGAAGTTCGGTTTGTATTGCATATATCGACGTTTCAGCCGGATTAGAGCGGTTTTACGTGTACATCTTCCATCGTTAATATAAACGGAAAATCAAGAACATTATAGTTAATTCTAATGAAAACACATTGTTTTTTATCATTTGTATTGGAAACAACGTTGTCATATGTCTTTTCTTGGATCTAAATAATACGAAACCTCGCTCTATGATTTGAAGGTAAAATCCTCATATATGGTAAAATAGTAAATTTTTCACGTTAATCATGTAGTTTGATATTACACAAATATATTCATTTTTACCAATATTCCGATACTATTTCATGTAGTATCACGATATGTGATTTGCCCTTCAAATCTCAGAATTTCGCGTAATATTGCATTTTAAGCAAGTTTTCTTGCATTTTGTTTCGTACGAAAAATCATCGAAATTAGCAATATTTTAACGTTTATCATCTCCTTTTCCTTCATGTGATTTAAACAAAATATCATCGAATTAGGCAATATTTTGCCGTTTTCCACGTTTTTGTGAATTTTCCGTCCATGGGTATTATTTCATATATATACGATAAAAATGATGCAAACACATAATTGATTAGATAATAACCTTAAATACTTCATTTTCAATCATCTATTTGTTTCTCGTTAAAATACTGAGTAAGATGTTGAAAAGGGGAGAAGTTCTGTTTTAATTGCATATATCGACGTTTCAGCCGGAATAGAGCGGTTTTACGTGTACATCTTCCATCGGTAATATAAACGGAAAATCAGGAACATTTTAGTTAATTCTAATGAAAACACATTGATTTTTATCATTTGTATTGGAAACAACATTGTCATATGTCTTTTCTTGGATCTAATTAGTACGAAACCTCGCTCTATGATTCTAAGTTATAATCCTCAAATATGGTTAAATAGTGACTTTTTTCACGATTTTCATGTAGTTTGATATTACGTAAATATATTCATTTTTACCAATATTTCGATACTATTTCATGTAGTAACACGATATGTGATTTGGCCTTCAAATCTCAAAATTTCGCTTAACATTGCATTTTAAGCAAGTTTTCTTGCATTTTGCTTCGTACGAAAAATCATCGAATTTAGCAATATTTTAACGTTTATCATCTCCTTTTCCTTCATGTGATTTAAACAAAATATCATCGAATTAGGCAATATTTTGCCGTTTTCCACGTTTTTGTGAATTTTCCGTCCATGGGTATGAATTCATATATATATACGATAAAAATGATGCAAACACATAATTGATAAGATAATAACCTTAAATACTTCATTTTCAATCAACTATTTCTTTCTCGTTAAAATACTGAGTAAGATATTGAAAGGCGGAGAAGTTCTGATTTTATTGCATATATCGACATTTCAGCCGGAATAGAGCGGTTTTCGTGTACATCTTCCATCGGTAATATAAACGGAAAATCAGGAACATTTTAGTTAATTCTAATGAAAACACATTGATTTTTATCATTTGTATTGGAAACAACATTGTCATATGTCTTTTCTTGGATCCAAATAATACGAAACCTCGCTCTATGATTTGAAGTTAAAATCCTCAAATATGGTTAAATAGTAACTTTTTTCACGTTTTTCATGTAGTTTGGTATTACGTAAATATATTCATTTTTACCAATATTTCGATACTATTTCATGTAGTATCACGATATGTGATTTGGCCTTGAAATCTCAGAATTTCGCATAATATTGCATTTTAAGCAAGTTTTCTTGCATTTTGTTTCGTACGAAAAATCATCGAATAAAGCAATATTTTGACGTTTATCATCCCATTTTCCTTCATGTGATTTAAACAAAATATCATCGAATTAGGTAATATTTTGCCGTTTTCCACGTTTTTGTGAATTTTCAGTCAATGGGTTTTAATTCATATATATACGATAAAAATGATGCAAACACATAATTGATTAGATAATAAAATAAATACTTTATTTTCAATCATCTATTTGTTTCTTGTTAAAATACTGAGTAAGATATTGAAAAGGGGAGAAGTTCCGTTTTTATTGCATATATCGACGTTTCAGCCGGATTAGAGCGGTTTTACGTGTACATCTTCCCTCGTTAATATAAACGGAAAATCAAGAACATTTTAGGTATTTCTAATGAAAACACATTGTTTTTTATCATTTGTATTGGAAAAAACATTGTCATATGTCTTTTCTTGGATCTAAATAATACGAAACCTCGCTCCATGATTTGAAGGTAAAATCCTCAAATATGGTAAAATAGTAACTTTTTCACGTTAATCATGTAGTTTGATATTACGCAAATATATTCATTTTTACCAATATTCAGATACTATTTCTTGTAGTATCAGGATATGTGATTTGCCCTTCAAGTCTCAGAATTTCGCGTAATATTGCATTTTAAGCAAGTTTTCTTGCATTTTGTTTCGTACGAAAAATTATCGAATTTAGCAATATTTTGACGTTTATCATCCCCTTTTCCTTCATGTGATTTAAACAAAATATCATCGAATTAGGCAATATTTTGCCGTTTTCCACGTTTTTGTGAATTTTCCGTCCATGGGTATGAATTCATATATATATACGATAAAAATGATGCAAACACATAATTGATTAGATAATAACCTTAAATACTTCATTTTCAATCATCTATTTGTTTCTCGTTAAAATACTGAGTAAGATATTGAAAAGGGGAGAAGTTCGGTTTTCATTGCATATATCGACGTTTCAGCCGAATTAGAGCGGTTTTACTTGTACATCTTCCATCGTTAATATAAACGGAAAATCAAGAACATTATAGTTAATTCTAATGAAAACACATTGTTTTTTATCATTTGTATTGGAACCAACATTGTCATATGTCTTTTCTTGGATCTAAATAATACGAAACCTCGCTCTATGATTTAAAGTTAAAATCTTCAAATATATTTTCCACGTTTTTCCACGTTTTTGTGAATTTTCAGTCCATGGGTATTAATAGTGACTTTTATATAGTGACTTTTTTCACGTTTTTCATGTAGTTTGATATTACGTATATATATTCATTTTTACCAATATTTCGATACTATTTGATGTAGTATCACGATATGTGATTTGGCCTTCAAATCTCAGAATTTCGCATAATATTGCATTTTAAGCAAGTTTTCTTGCATTTTGTTTCGTACGAAAAATCATCGAATATAGCAATATTTTGACGTTTATCATCTCCTTTTCCTTCATGTGATTTAAACAAAATATCATCGAATTAGGCAATATTTTGCCGTTTTCCACGTTTTTGTGAATTTTCAGTCCATGGGTTTTAATTCATATATATACGATAAAAATGATGCAAACACATAATTGATTAGATAATAACCTTAAATACTTCATTTTCAATCATCTATTTGTTTCTCGTTAAAATACTGAGTAAGATGTTGAAAAAGGGAGAAGTTCTGTTTTAATTGCATATATCGACGTTTCAGCCGGAATAGAGCGGTTTTACGTGTACATCTTCCATCGGTAATATAAACGGAAAATCAGGAACATTTTAGTTAATTCTAATGAAAACACATTGATTTTTATCATTTGTATTGGAAACAACATTGTCATATGTCTTTTCTTGGATCTAAATAATACGAAACCTCGCTCTATGATTCTAAGTTATAATCCTCAAATATGGTTAAATAGTGACTTTTTTCACGATTTTCATGTAGTTTGATATTACGTAAATATATTCATTTTTACCAATATTTCGATACTATTTCATGTAGTAACACGATATGTGATTTGGCCTTCAAATCTCAGAATTTCGCATAACATTGCATTTTAAGCAAGTTTTCTTGCATTTTGCTTCGTACGAAAAATCATCGAATTTAGCAATATTTTAACGTTTATCATCTCCTTTTCCTTCATGTGATTTAAACAAAATATCATCGAATTAGGCAATATTTTGCCGTTTTCCACGTTTTTGTGAATTTTCCGTCCATGGGTATGAATTCATATATATATACGATAAAAATGATGCAAACACATAATTGATTAGATAATAACCTTAAATACTTCATTTTCAATCATCTATTTGTTTCTCGTTAAAATACTGAGTAAGATATTGAAAAGGGGAGAAGTTCGGTTTTCATTGCATATATCGACGTTTCAGCCGAATTAGAGCGGTTTTACGTGTACATCTTCCATCGTTAATATAAACGGAAAATCAAGAACATTATAGTTAATTCTAATGAAAACACATTGTTTTTTATCATTTGTATTGGAAACAACATTGTCATATGTCTTTTCTTGGATCTAATTAATACGAAACCTCGCTCTATGATTTGAAGTTAAAATCCTCAAATATATTTTCCACGTTTTTCCACGTTTTTGTGAATTTTCAGTCCATGGGTATTAATAGTGACTTTTATATAGTGACTTTTTTCACGTTTTTCATGTAGTTTGATATTTCGTATATATATTCATTTTTACCAATATTTCGATACTATTTCATGTAGTATCATGATATGTGATTTGGCCTTCAAATCTCAGAATTTCGCATAATATTGCATTTTAAGCAAGTTTTCTTGCATTTTGTTTCGTACGAAAAATCATCGAATAAAGCAATATTTTGACGTTTATCATCTCCTTTTCCTTCATGTGATTTAAACAAAATATCATCGAATTAGGCAATATTTTGCCGTTTTCCACGTTTTTGTGAATTTTCAGTCCATGGGTTTTAATTCATATATATACGATAAAAATGATGCAAACACATAATTGATTAGATAATAACCTTAAATACTTCATTTTCAATCAACTATTTCTTTCTCGTTAAAATACTGAGTAAGATATTGAAAGGCGGAGAAGTTCTGATTTTATTGCATATATCGACATTTCAGCCGGAATAGAGCGGTTTTCTTGTACATCTTCCATCGGTAATATAAACGGAAAATCAGGAACATTTTAGTTAATTCTAATGAAAACACATTGATTTTAATCATTTGTATTGGAAACAACATTGTCATATGTCTTTTCTTGGATCCAAATAATACGAAACCTCGCTCTATGATTTGAAGTTAAAATCCTCAAATATGGTTAAATAGTGACTTTTTTCACGTTTTTCATGTAGTTTGGTATTACGTAAATATATTCATTTTTACCAATATTTCGATACTATTTCATGTAGTATCACGATATGTGATTTGGCCTTGAAATCTCAGAATTTCGCATAATATTGCATTTTAAGCAAGTTTTCTTGCATTTTGTTTCGTACGGAAAATCATCGAATTTAGCAATATTTTGACGTTTATCATCCCATTTTCCTTCATGTGATTTAAACAAAATATCATCGAATTAGGTAATATTTTGCCGTTTTCCACGTTTTTGTGAATTTTCAGTCAATGGGTTTTAATTCATATATATACGATAAAAATGATGCAAACACATAATTGATTAGATAATAAAATAAATACTTTATTTTCAATCATCTATTTGTTTCTTGTTAAAATACTGAGTAAGATATTGAAAAGGGGAGAAGTTCCGTTTTTATTGCATATATCGACGTTTCAGCCGGATTAGAGCGGTTTTACGTGTACATCTTCCCTCGTTAATATAAACGGAAAATCAAGAACATTTTAGGTATTTCTAATGAAAACACATTGTTTTTTATCATTTGTATTGGAAAAAACATTGTCATATGTCTTTTCTTGGATCTAAATAATACGAAACCTCGCTCCATGATTTGAAGGTAAAATCCTCAAATATGGTAAAATAGTAACTTTTTCACGTTAATCATGTAGTTTGATATTACGCAAATATATTCATTTTTACCAATATTCAGATACTATTTCTTGTAGTATCAGGATATGTGATTTGCCCTTCAAGTCTCAGAATTTCGCGTAATATTGCATTTTAAGCAAGTTTTCTTGCATTTTGTTTCGTACGAAAAATTATCGAATTTAGCAATATTTTGACGTTTATCATCCCCTTTTCCTTCATGTGATTTAAACAAAATATCATCGAATTAGGCAATATTTTGCCGTTTTCCACGTTTTTGTGAATTTTCCGTCCATGGGTATGAATTCATATATATATACGATAAAAATGATGCAAACACATAATTGATTAGATAATAACCTTAAATACTTCATTTTCAATCATCTATTTGTTTCTCGTTAAAATACTGAGTAAGATATTGAAAAGGGGAGAAGTTCGGTTTTCATTGCATATATCGACGTTTCAGCCGAATTAGAGCGGTTTTACTTGTACATCTTCCATCGTTAATATAAACGGAAAATCAAGAACATTATAGTTAATTCTAATGAAAACACATTGTTTTTTATCATTTGTATTGGAACCAACATTGTCATATGTCTTTTCTTGGATCTAAATAATACGAAACCTCGCTCTATGATTTAAAGTTAAAATCTTCAAATATATTTTCCACGTTTTTCCACGTTTTTGTGAATTTTCAGTCCATGGGTATTAATAGTGACTTTTATATAGTGACTTTTTTCACGTTTTTCATGTAGTTTGATATTACGTATATATATTCATTTTTACCAATATTTCGATACTATTTGATGTAGTATCACGATATGTGATTTGGCCTTCAAATCTCAGAATTTCGCATAATATTGCATTTTAAGCAAGTTTTCTTGCATTTTGTTTCGTACGAAAAATCATCGAATATAGCAATATTTTGACGTTTATCATCTCCTTTTCCTTCATGTGATTTAAACAAAATATCATCGAATTAGGCAATATTTTGCCGTTTTCCACGTTTTTGTGAATTTTCAGTCCATGGGTTTTAATTCATATATATACGATAAAAATGATGCAAACACATAATTGATTAGATAATAACCTTAAATACTTCATTTTCAATCAACTATTTCTTTCTCGATAAAATACTGAGTAAGATATTGAAAGGGGGAGAAGTTCTGATTTTATTGCATATATCGACGTTTCAGCCGGAATAGAGCGGTTTTCGTGTACATCTTTAATCGGTAATATAAACGGAAAATCAGGAACATTTTAGTAATTTCTAATGAAAACACATTGATTTTTATCATTTGTATTGGAAACAACATTGTCATATCTTTTCTTGGATCCAAATAATACGAAACCTCGCTCTATGATTTGAAGTTAAAATCCTCAAATATGGTTAAATAGTAACTTTTTCACGTTAATCATGTAGTTTGATATTACGCAAATATATTCATTTTTACCAATATTCAGATACTATTTCATGTAGTATCAGGATATGTGATTTGCCCTTCAAGTCTCAGAATTTCGCGTAATATTGCATTTTAAGCAAGTTTTCTTGCATTTTGTTTCGTACGAAAAATCATCGAATTTAGCAATATTTTGACGTTTATCATCCCCTTTTCCTTCATGTGATTTAAACAAAATATCATTGAATTAGGCAATATTTTGCCGTTTTTCCACGTTTTTGTGAATTTTCAGTCCATGGGTATTAATTCATATATATACGATAAAAATGATGCAAACACATAATTGATTAGATAATAACCTTAAATACTTCATTTTCAATCAACTATTTGTTCCTCGTTAAAATACTGAGTAAGATATTTAAAAGGGGAGAAGTTCTGTTTTTATTGCATATATCGCCGTTTCAGCCGGAATAGAGCGATTTTCGTGTACATCCTCCATCGGTAATATAAACGGAAAACCAGGAACATTTTAGTTAATTCTAATGAAAACACTTTGATTTTTATCATTTGTATTGGAAACAACATTGTCATATGTCTATTCTTGGATCCAAATAATACGAAACCTCGCTCTATGATTTGAAGGTAAAATCCTCAAATATGGTAAAATAGTAACTTTTTCAGGTTAATCATGTAGTTTGATATTACGCAAATATATTCATTTTTACCAATATTTCGATACTATTTCATGTAGTATCACGATATGTGATTTGGCCTTCAAATCTCAGAATTTCGCATAATATTGCATTTTAAGCAAGTTTCCATGCATTTTGTTTCGTACGAAAAATCATCGAATTTAGCAATATTTTGACGTTTATCATCCCCTTTTCCTTTATTTGATTTAAACAAAATATCATCGAATTAGGCAATATTTTTCCGTTTTTCCACGTTTTTGTGAATTTTCAGTCTATGGGTATTAATTCATTATATATACGATAAAAATGATGCAAACACATAATTGATTAGATAATAACCTTAAATACTTCATTTTCAATCAACTATTTGTTTCTCGTTAAAATACTGAGAAAGATATTGAAAAGGGGAGAAGTTCTGTTTTTATTGCATATATCGACGTTTCAGCCGGAATAGAGCGGTTTTACGTGTACATATTCCATCAGTAATATAAACGGAAAATCAGGAACATTTTAGTTCATGAAAACACATTGATTTTTATCATTTGTATTGGAAAATTGTCATATGTCTTTTCTTGGATCTAAATAATACGAAACCTCGCTCTATGATTCTAAGTTATAATCCTCAAATATGGTTAAATTGTGACTTTTTCACGATTTTTATGTAGTTTGATATTACGTAAATATATTCATTTATACCAATATTTCGATACTATTTCATGTAGTATCACGATATGTGATTTGGCCTTGAAATCTCAGAATTTCGAATAATATTGCATTTTAAGCAAGTTTTCTTGCATTTTGTTTCGTACGAAAAATCATCGAATTTAGCAATATTTTGACGTTTATCATCCCCTTTTCCTTCATGTGATTTAAACACAATATCATCGAATTAGGCAATATTTTGCCGTTTTCCACGTTTTTGTGAATTTTCAGTCCATGGGTATTAATTCATATTTATACGATAAAAATGATGCAAACACATAATTAATTAGATAATAACCTTAAATACTTCATTTTCAATCATCTATTTGTTTCTCGTTAAAATACTGAGTAAGATATTGAAAAGGGGAGAAGTTCGGTTTTTATTGCATATATCGACGTTTCAGCCGGATTAGAGCGGTTTTACGTGTACATCTTCCCTCGTTAATATAAACGGAAAATCAAGAACATTATAGTTAATTCTGATGAAAACACATTGATTTTTATCATTTGTATTGGAAACAACATTGTCATATGTCTTTTCTTGGATCTAAATAATACGAAACCTCGCTCTATGATTCTAAGTTATAATCCTCAAATATGGTTAAATAGTGACTTTTTTCACGATTTCATGTAGTTTGATATTACGTACATATATTCATTTTTACCAGTTTTTCGATACTATTTCATGTAGTATCACGATATGTGATTTGGCCTTGAAATCTCAGAATTTCGAATAATATTGCATTTTAAGCAAGTTTTCTTGCATTTTGTTTCGTTCGAAAAATCATCGAATTTAGCAATATTTTAACGTTTATCATCCCCTTTTCCTTCATGTGATTTAAACAAAATATCATCGAATTAGGCAATATTTTTCCGTTTTCCTCGTTTTTGTGAATTTTCAGTCCATGGGTATTAATTCATATAAATACGATAAAAATGATGCAAACACATAATTAATTAGATAATAACCTTAAATACTTCATTTTCAATCATCTATTTGTTTCTCGTTAAAATACTGAGTAAGATATTGAAAAGGGGAGAAGTGCGGTTTTTATTGCATATATCGACGTTTCAGCCGGATTAGAGCGGTTTTACGTGTACATCTTCCCTCGTTAATATAAACGGAAAATCAAGAACATTTTAGGTATTTCTAATGAAAACACATTGTTTTTTATCATTTGTATTGGAAACAACATTGTCATATGTTTTTTCTTGGATCTAAATAATACGAAACCTCGCTCTATGATTTGAAGGTAAAATCCTCTTATATGGTAAAATAGTAACTTTTTCACGTTAATCATGTAGTTTGATATTACGCAAATATATTCATGTTTACCAATATTCAGATACTATTACTTGTAGTATCAGGATATGTGATTTGCCCTTCAAGTCTCCGAATTTCGCGTAATATTGCATTTTAAGCAAGTTTTCTTGCATTTTGTTTCGTACTAAAAATCATCGATTTAACAATATTTTGACATTTATCATCCCCTTTTCCTTCATGTGATTTAAACAAAATATCATCGAATTAGGCAATATTTTGCCGTTTTCCACGTTTTTGTGAATTTTCCGTCCATGGGTATGAATTCATATATATATACGATAAAAATGATGCAAACACATAATTGATTAGATAATAACCTTAAATACTTCATTTTCAATCATCTATTTGTTTCTCGTTAAAATACTGAGTAAGATATTGAAAAGGGGAGAAGTTCGGTTTTCATTGCATATATCGACGTTTCAGCCGAATTAGAGCGGTTTTACGTGTACATCTTCCATCGTTAATATAAACGGAAAATCAAGAACATTATAGTTAATTCTAATGAAAACACATTGTTTTTTATCATTTTTATTGGAAACAACATTGTCATATGTCTTTTCTTGGATCTAAATAATACGAAACCTCGCTCTATAATTTGAAGTTAAAATCATCAAATATGGTTATATAGTGACTTTTTTCACGTTTTTCATGTAGTTTGATATTACGTAAATATATTCATTTTACCAATATTTCGATACTATTTCATGTAGTATCACGATATGTGATTTGGCCTTCAAATCTCAGAATTTCGCATAACATTGCATTTTAAGCAAGTTTTCTTGCATTTTGCTTCGTATGAAAAATCATCGAATTTAGCAATATTTTAACGTTTATCATCTCCTTTTCCTTCATGTGATTTAAACAAAATATCATCGAATTAGGCAATATTTTGCCGTTTTCCACGTTTTTGGGAATTTTCCGTCCATGGGTATGAATTCATATATATATACGATAAAAATGATGCAAACACATAATTGATTAGATAATAACCTTAAATACTTTATTTTCAATCATCTATTTGTTTCTTGTTAAAATACTGAGTAAGATATTGAAAAGGGCAGAAGTTCCGTTTTTATTGCATATATCGACGTTTCAGCCGGATTAGAGCGGTTTTACGTGTACATCTTCCCTCGTTAATATAAACGGAAAATCAAGAACATTTTAGGTATTTCTAATGAAAACACATTGTTTTTTATCATTTGTATTGGAAACAACATTGTCATATGTTTTTTCTTGGATCTAAATAATACGAAACCTCGCTCTATGATTTGAAGGTAAAATCCTCTTATATGGTAAAATAGTAACTTTTTCACGTTAATCATGTAGTTTGATATTACGCAAATATATTCATGTTTACCAATATTCAGATACTATTTCTTGTAGTATCAGGATATGTGATTTGCCCTTCAAGTCTCAGAATTTCGCGTAATATTGCATTTTAAGCAAGTTTTCTTGCATTTTGTTTCGTACGAAAAATCATCGAATTAACAATATTTTGACGTTTATCATCCCCTTTTCCTTCATGTGATTTAAACAAAATATCATCGAATTAGGCAATATTTTGCCGTTTTCCACGTTTTTGTGAATTTTCCGTCCATGGGTATGAATTCATATATATATACGATAAAAATGATGCAAACACATAATTGATTAGATAATAACCTTAAATACTTCATTTTCAATCAACTATTTCTTTCTCGATAAAATACTGAGTAAGATATTGAAAGGGGGAGAAGTTCTGATTTTATTGCATATATCGACGTTTCAGCCGGAATAGAGCGGTTTTCGTGTACATCTTTAATCGTTAATATAAACGGAAAATCAGGAACATTTTAGTAATTTCTAATGAAAACACATTGATTTTTATCATTTGTATTGGAAACAACATTGTCATATCTTTTCTTGGATCCAAATAATACGAAACCTCGCTCTATGATTTGAAGTTAAAATCCTCAAATATGGTTAAATAGTAACTTTTTCACGTTAATCATGTAGTTTGATATTACGCAAATATATTCATTTTTACCAATATTCAGATACTATTTCATGTAGTATCAGGATATGTGATTTGCCCTTCAAGTCTCAGAATTTCGCGTAATATTGCATTTTAAGCAAGTTTTCTTGCATTTTGTTTCGTACGAAAAATCATCGAATTCAGCAATATTTTGACGTTTATCATCCCCTTTTCCTTCATGTGATTTAAACACAATATCATCGAATTAGGCAATATTTTGCCGTTTTCCACGTTTTTGTGAATTTTCAGTCCATGGGTATTAATTCATATTTATACGATAAAAATGATGCAAACACATAATTAATTAGATAATAACCTTAAATACTTCATTTTCAATCATCTATTTGTTTCTCGTTAAAATACTGAGTAAGATATTGAAAAGGGGAGAAGTTCGGTTTTTATTGCATATATCGACGTTTCAGCCGGATTAGAGCGGTTTTACGTGTACATCTTCCCTCGTTAATATAAACGGAAAATCAAGAACATTATAGTTAATTCTGATGAAAACACATTGATTTTTATCATTTGTATTGGAAACAACATTGTCATATGTCTTTTCTTGGATCTATATAATACGAAACCTCGCTCTATGATTCTAAGTTATAATCCTCAAATATGGTTAAATAGTGACTTTTTTCACGATTTCATGTAGTTTGATATTACGTACATATATTCATTTTTACCAGTTTTTCGATACTATTTCATGTAGTATCACGATATGTGATTTGGCCTTGAAATCTCAGAATTTCGAATAATATTGCATTTTAAGCAAGTTTTCTTGCATTTTGTTTCGTTCGAAAAATCATCGAATTTAGCAATATTTTAACGTTTATCATCCCCTTTTCCTTCATGTGATTTAAACAAAATATCATCGAATTAGGCAATATTTTTCCGTTTTCCTCGTTTTTGTGAATTTTCAGTCCATGGGTTTTAATTCATATATATACGATAAAAATGATGCAAACACATAATTGATTAGATAATAACCTTAAATACTTCATTTTCAATCAACTATTTCTTTCTCGATAAAATACTGAGTAAGATATTGAAAGGGGGAGAAGTTCTGATTTTATTGCATATATCGACGTTTCAGCCGGAATAGAGCGGTTTTCGTGTACATCTTTAATCGGTAATATAAACGGAAAATCAGGAACATTTTAGTAATTTCTAATGAAAACACATTGATTTTTATCATTTGTATTGGAAACAACATTGTCATATCTTTTCTTGGATCCAAATAATACGAAACCTCGCTCTATGATTTGAAGTTAAAATCCTCAAATATGGTTAAATAGTAACTTTTTCACGTTAATCATGTAGTTTGATATTACGCAAATATATTCATTTTTACCAATATTCAGATACTATTTCATGTAGTATCAGGATATGTGATTTGCCCTTCAAGTCTCAGAATTTCGCGTAATATTGCATTTTAAGCAAGTTTTCTTGCATTTTGTTTCGTACGAAAAATCATCGAATTTAGCAATATTTTGACGTTTATCATCCCCTTTTCCTTCATGTGATTTAAACAAAATATCATTGAATTAGGCAATATTTTGCCGTTTTTCCACGTTTTTGTGAATTTTCAGTCCATGGGTATTAATTCATATATATACGATAAAAATGATGCAAACACATAATTGATTAGATAATAACCTTAAATACTTCATTTTCAATCAACTATTTGTTCCTCGTTAAAATACTGAGTAAGATATTTAAAAGGGGAGAAGTTCTGTTTTTATTGCATATATCGCCGTTTCAGCCGGAATAGAGCGATTTTCGTGTACATCCTCCATCGGTAATATAAACGGAAAACCAGGAACATTTTAGTTAATTCTAATGAAAACACTTTGATTTTTATCATTTGTATTGGAAACAACATTGTCATATGTCTATTCTTGGATCCAAATAATACGAAACCTCGCTCTATGATTTGAAGGTAAAATCCTCAAATATGGTAAAATAGTAACTTTTTCAGGTTAATCATGTAGTTTGATATTACGCAAATATATTCATTTTTACCAATATTTCGATACTATTTCATGTAGTATCACGATATGTGATTTGGCCTTCAAATCTCAGAATTTCGCATAATATTGCATTTTAAGCAAGTTTCCATGCATTTTGTTTCGTACGAAAAATCATCGAATTTAGCAATATTTTGACGTTTATCATCCCCTTTTCCTTTATTTGATTTAAACAAAATATCATCGAATTAGGCAATATTTTTCCGTTTTTCCACGTTTTTGTGAATTTTCAGTCTATGGGTATTAATTCATTATATATACGATAAAAATGATGCAAACACATAATTGATTAGATAATAACCTTAAATACTTCATTTTCAATCAACTATTTGTTTCTCGTTAAAATACTGAGAAAGATATTGAAAAGGGGAGAAGTTCTGTTTTTATTGCATATATCGACGTTTCAGCCGGAATAGAGCGGTTTTACGTGTACATATTCCATCAGTAATATAAACGGAAAATCAGGAACATTTTAGTTCATGAAAACACATTGATTTTTATCATTTGTATTGGAAAATTGTCATATGTCTTTTCTTGGATCTAAATAATACGAAACCTCGCTCTATGATTCTAAGTTATAATCCTCAAATATGGTTAAATTGTGACTTTTTCACGATTTTTATGTAGTTTGATATTACGTAAATATATTCATTTATACCAATATTTCGATACTATTTCATGTAGTATCACGATATGTGATTTGGCCTTGAAATCTCAGAATTTCGAATAATATTGCATTTTAAGCAAGTTTTCTTGCATTTTGTTTCGTACGAAAAATCATCGAATTTAGCAATATTTTGACGTTTATCATCCCCTTTTCCTTCATGTGATTTAAACACAATATCATCGAATTAGGCAATATTTTGCCGTTTTCCACGTTTTTGTGAATTTTCAGTCCATGGGTATTAATTCATATTTATACGATAAAAATGATGCAAACACATAATTAATTAGATAATAACCTTAAATACTTCATTTTCAATCATCTATTTGTTTCTCGTTAAAATACTGAGTAAGATATTGAAAAGGGGAGAAGTTCTGTTTTTATTGCATATATCGACGTTTCAGCCGGATTAGAGCGGTTTTACGTGTACATCTTCCCTCGTTAATATAAACGGAAAATCAAGAACATTATAGTTAATTCTGATGAAAACACATTGATTTTTATCATTTGTATTGGAAACAACATTGTCATATGTCTTTTCTTGGATCTAAATAATACGAAACCTCGCTCTATGATTCTAAGTTATAATCCTCAAATATGGTTAAATAGTGACTTTTTTCACGATTTCATGTAGTTTGATATTACGTACATATATTCATTTTTACCAGTTTTTCGATACTATTTCATGTAGTATCACGATATGTGATTTGGCCTTGAAATCTCAGAATTTCGAATAATATTGCATTTTAAGCAAGTTTTCTTGCATTTTGTTTCGTTCGAAAAATCATCGAATTTAGCAATATTTTAACGTTTATCATCCCCTTTTCCTTCATGTGATTTAAACAAAATATCATCGAATTAGGCAATATTTTTCCGTTTTCCTCGTTTTTGTGAATTTTCAGTCCATGGGTATTAATTCATATAAATACGATAAAAATGATGCAAACACATAATTAATTAGATAATAACCTTAAATACTTCATTTTCAATCATCTATTTGTTTCTCGTTAAAATACTGAGTAAGATATTGAAAAGGGGAGAAGTGCGGTTTTTATTGCATATATCGACGTTTCAGCCGGATTAGAGCGGTTTTACGTGTACATCTTCCCTCGTTAATATAAACGGAAAATCAAGAACATTATAATTAATTCTAATGAAAACACATTGTTTTTTATCATTTGCATTGGAAACAATATTGTCATGTCTTTTCTTGGAACTAAATAATACGAAACCTCGCTCTATAATTTGAAGTTAAAATCCTCAAATATGGTTATATAGTGACTTTTTTCACGTTTTTCATGTAGTTTGATATTACGTAAATATATTCATTTTTACCAATATTTCGATACTATTTCATGTAGTATCACGATATGTGATTTGGCCTTCAAATCTCAGAATTTCGCATAACATTGCATTTTAAGCAAGTTTTCTTGCATTTTGCTTCGTACGAAAAATCATCGAATTTATCAATATTTTAACGTTTATCATCTCCTTTTCCTTCATGTGATTTAAACAAAATATCATCGAATTAGGCAATATTTTGCCGTTTTCCACGTTTTTGGGAATTTTCCGTCCATGGGTATGAATTCATATATATATACGATAAAAATGATGCAAACACATAATTGATTAGATAATAACCTTAAATACTTTATTTTCAATCATCTATTTGTTTCTTGTTAAAATACTGAGTAAGATATTGAAAAGGGGAGAAGTTCCGTTTTTATTGCATATATCGACGTTTCAGCCGGATTAGAGCGGTTTTACGTGTACATCTTCCCTCGTTAATATAAACGGAAAATCAAGAACATTTTAGGTATTTCTAATGAAAACACATTGTTTTTTATCATTTGTATTGGAAACAACATTGTCATATGTTTTTTCTTGGATCTAAATAATACGAAACCTCGCTCTATGATTTGAAGGTAAAATCCTCTTATATGGTAAAATAGTAACTTTTTCACGTTAATCATGTAGTTTGATATTACGCAAATATATTCATGTTTACCAATATTCAGATACTATTTCTTGTAGTATCAGGATATGTGATTTGCCCTTCAAGTCTCCGAATTTCGCGTAATATTGCATTTTAAGCAAGTTTTCTTGCATTTTGTTTCGTACGAAAAATCATCGAATTAACAATATTTTGACATTTATCATCCCCTTTTCCTTCATGTGATTTAAACAAAATATCATCGAATTAGGCAATATTTTGCCGTTTTCCACGTTTTTGTGAATTTTCCGTCCATGGGTATGAATTCATATATATATACGATAAAAATGATGCAAACACATAATTGATTAGATAATAACCTTAAATACTTCATTTTCAATCATCTATTTGTTTCTCGTTAAAATACTGAGTAAGATATTGAAAAGGGGAGAAGTTCGGTTTTCATTGCATATATCGACGTTTCAGCCGGATTAGAGCGGTTTTACGTGTACATCTTCCCTCGTTAATAAAAACGGAAAATCAAGAACATTATAATTAATTCTAATGAAAACACATTGTTTTTTATCATTTGCATTGGAAACAATATTGTCATGTCTTTTCTTGGAACTAAATAATACGAAACCTCGCTCTATAATTTGAAGTTAAAATCCTCAAATATGGTTATATAGTGACTTTTTTCACGTTTTTCATGTAGTTTGATATTACGTAAATATATTCATTTTTACCAATATTTCGATACTATTTCATGTAGTATCACGATATGTGATTTGGCCTTCAAATCTCAGAATTTCGCATAACATTGCATTTTAAGCAAGTTTTCTTGCATTTTGCTTCGTACGAAAAATCATCGAATTTATCAATATTTTAACGTTTATCATCTCCTTTTCCTTCATGTGATTTAAACAAAATATCATCGAATTAGGCAATATTTTGCCGTTTTCCACGTTTTTGGGAATTTTCCGTCCATGGGTATGAATTCATATATATATACGATAAAAATGATGCAAACACATAATTGATTAGATAATAACCTTAAATACTTTATTTTCAATCATCTATTTGTTTCTTGTTAAAATACTGAGTAAGATATTGAAAAGGGGAGAAGTTCCGTTTTTATTGCATATATCGACGTTTCAGCCGGATTAGAGCGGTTTTACGTGTACATCTTCCCTCGTTAATATAAACGGAAAATCAAGAACATTTTAGGTATTTCTAATGAAAACACATTGTTTTTTATCATTTGTATTGGAAACAACATTGTCATATGTTTTTTCTTGGATCTAAATAATACGAAACCTCGCTCTATGATTTGAAGGTAAAATCCTCTTATATGGTAAAATAGTAACTTTTTCACGTTAATCATGTAGTTTGATATTACGCAAATATATTCATGTTTACCAATATTCAGATACTATTTCTTGTAGTATCAGGATATGTGATTTGCCCTTCAAGTCTCCGAATTTCGCGTAATATTGCATTTTAAGCAAGTTTTCTTGCATTTTGTTTCGTACGAAAAATCATCGAATTAACAATATTTTGACATTTATCATCCCCTTTTCCTTCATGTGATTTAAACAAAATATCATCGAATTAGGCAATATTTTGCCGTTTTCCACGTTTTTGTGAATTTTCCGTCCATGGGTATGAATTCATATATATATACGATAAAAATGATGCAAACACATAATTGATTAGATAATAACCTTAAATACTTCATTTTCAATCATCTATTTGTTTCTCGTTAAAATACTGAGTAAGATATTGAAAAGGGGAGAAGTTCGGTTTTCATTGCATATATCGACGTTTCAGCCGAATTAGAGCGGTTTTACGTGATCATCTTCCATCGTTAATATAAACGGAAAATCAAGAACATTATAGTTAATTCTAATGAAAACACATTGTTTTTTATCATTTTTATTGGAAACAACATTGTCATATGTCTTTTCTTGGATCTAAATAATACGAAACCTCGCTCTATAATTTGAAGTTAAAATCATCAAATATGGTTATATAGTGACTTTTTTCACGTTTTTCATGTAGTTTGATATTACGTAAATATATTCATTTTACCAATATTTCGATACTATTTCATGTAGTATCACGATATGTGATTTGGCCTTCAAATCTCAGAATTTCGCATAACATTGCATTTTAAGCAAGTTTTCTTGCATTTTGCTTCGTACGAAAAATCATCGAATTTAGCAATATTTTAACGTTTATCATCTCCTTTTCCTTCATGTGATTTAAACAAAATATCATCGAATTAGGCAATATTTTGCCGTTTTCCACGTTTTTGGGAATTTTCCGTCCATGGGTATGAATTCATATATATATACGATAAAAATGATGCAAACACATAATTGATTAGATAATAACCTTAAATACTTTATTTTCAATCATCTATTTGTTTCTTGTTAAAATACTGAGTAAGATATTGAAAAGGGGAGAAGTTCCGTTTTTATTGCATATATCGACGTTTCAGCCGGATTAGAGCGGTTTTACGTGTACATCTTCCCTCGTTAATATAAACGGAAAATCAAGAACATTTTAGGTATTTCTAATGAAAACACATTGTTTTTTATCATTTGTATTGGAAACAACATTGTCATATGTTTTTTCTTGGATCTAAATAATACGAAACCTCGCTCTATGATTTGAAGGTAAAATCCTCTTATATGGTAAAATAGTAACTTTTTCACGTTAATCATGTAGTTTGATATTACGCAAATATATTCATGTTTACCAATATTCAGATACTATTTCTTGTAGTATCAGGATATGTGATTTGCCCTTCAAGTCTCAGAATTTCGCGTAATATTGCATTTTAAGCAAGTTTTCTTGCATTTTGTTTCGTACGAAAAATCATCGAATTAACAATATTTTGACGTTTATCATCCCCTTTTCCTTCATGTGATTTAAACAAAATATCATCGAATTAGGCAATATTTTGCCGTTTTCCACGTTTTTGTGAATTTTCCGTCCATGGGTATGAATTCATATATATATACGATAAAAATGATGCAAACACATAATTGATTAGATAATAACCTTAAATACTTCATTTTCAATCAACTATTTCTTTCTCGATAAAATACTGAGTAAGATATTAAAAGGGGGAGAAGTTCTGATTTTATTGCATATATCGACGTTTCAGCCGGAATAGAGCGGTTTTCGTGTACATCTTTAATCGGTAATATAAACGGAAAATCAGGAACATTTTAGTAATTTCTAATGAAAACACATTGATTTTTATCATTTGTATTGGAAACAACATTGTCATATCTTTTCTTGGATCCAAATAATACGAAACCTCGCTCTATGATTTGAAGTTAAAATCCTCAAATATGGTTAAATAGTAACTTTTTCACGTTAATCATGTAGTTTGATATTACGCAAATATATTCATTTTTACCAATATTCAGATACTATTTCATGTAGTATCAGGATATGTGATTTGCCCTTCAAGTCTCAGAATTTCGCGTAATATTGCATTTTAAGCAAGTTTTCTTGCATTTTGTTTCGTACGAAAAATCATCGAATTTAGCAATATTTTGACGTTTATCATCCCCTTTTCCTTCATGTGATTTAAACACAATATCATCGAATTAGGCAATATTTTGCCGTTTTCCACGTTTTTGTGAATTTTCAGTCCGTTTTCAGAATTTTCAGAATTTTCAGTCCATTCATATTTATACGATAAAAATGATGCAAACACATAATTAATTAGATAATAACCTTAAATACTTCATTTTCAATCATCTATTTGTTTCTCGTTAAAATACTGAGTAAGATATTGAAAAGGGGAGAAGTTCGGTTTTTATTGCATATATCGACGTTTCAGCCGGATTAGAGCGGTTTTACGTGTACATCTTCCCTCGTTAATATAAACGGAAAATCAAGAACATTATAGTTAATTCTGATGAAAACACATTGATTTTTATCATTTGTATTGGAAACAACATTGTCATATGTCTTTTCTTGGATCTAAATAATACGAAACCTCGCTCTATGATTCTAAGTTATAATCCTCAAATATGGTTAAATAGTGACTTTTTTCACGATTTCATGTAGTTTGATATTACGTACATATATTCATTTTTACCAGTTTTTCGATACTATTTCATGTAGTATCACGATATGTGATTTGGCCTTGAAATCTCAGAATTTCGAATAATATTGCAATTTAAGCAAGTTTTCTTGCATTTTGTTTCGTTCGAAAAATCATCGAATTTAGCAATATTTTAACGTTTATCATCCCCTTTTCCTTCATGTGATTTAAACAAAATATCATCGAATTAGGCAATATTTTTCCGTTTTCCTCGTTTTTGTGAATTTTCAGTCCATGGGTATTAATTCATATATATACGATAAAAATGATGCAAACACATAATTGATTAGATAATAACCTTAAATACTTCATTTTCAATCAACTATTTGTTCCTCGTTAAAATACTGAGTAAGATATTTAAAAGGGGAGAAGTTCTGTTTTTATTGCATATATCGCCGTTTCAGCCGGAATAGAGCGATTTTCGTGTACATCCTCCATCGGTAATATAAACGGAAAACCAGGAACATTTTAGTTAATTCTAATGAAAACACTTTGATTTTTATCATTTGTATTGGAAACAACATTGTCATATGTCTATTCTTGGATCCAAATAATACGAAACCTCGCTCTATGATTTGAAGGTAAAATCCTCAAATATGGTAAAATAGTAACTTTTTCAGGTTAATCATGTAGTTTGATATTACGCAAATATATTCATTTTTACCAATATTTCGATACTATTTCATGTAGTATCACGATATGTGATTTGGCCTTCAAATCTCAGAATTTCGCATAATATTGCATTTTAAGCAAGTTTCCATGCATTTTGTTTCGTACGAAAAATCATCGAATTTAGCAATATTTTGACGTTTATCATCCCCTTTTCCTTTATTTGATTTAAACAAAATATCATCGAATTAGGCAATATTTTTCCGTTTTTCCACGTTTTTGTGAATTTTCAGTCTATGGGTATTAATTCATTATATATACGATAAAAATGATGCAAACACATAATTGATTAGATAATAACCTTAAATACTTCAATTTCAATCAACTATTTGTTTCTCGTTAAAATACTGAGAAAGATATTGAAAAGGGGAGAAGTTCTGTTTTTATTGCATATATCGACGTTTCAGCCGGAATAGAGCGGTTTTACGTGTACATATTCCATCAGTAATATAAACGGAAAATCAGGAACATTTTAGTTCATGAAAACACATTGATTTTTATCATTTGTATTGGAAAATTGTCATATGTCTTTTCTTGGATCTAAATAATACGAAACCTCGCTCTATGATTCTAAGTTATAATCCTCAAATATGGTTAAATTGTGACTTTTTCACGATTTTTATGTAGTTTGATATTACGTAAATATATTCATTTATACCAATATTTCGATACTATTTCATGTAGTATCACGATATGTGATTTGGCCTTGAAATCTCAGAATTTCGAATAATATTGCATTTTAAGCAAGTTTTCTTGCATTTTGTTTCGTACGAAAAATCATCGAATTTAGCAATATTTTGACGTTTATCATCCCCTTTTCCTTCATGTGATTTAAACACAATATCATCGAATTAGGCAATATTTTGCCGTTTTCCACGTTTTTGTGAATTTTCAGTCCATGGGTATTAATTCATATTTATACGATAAAAATGATGCAAACACATAATTAATTAGATAATAACCTTAAATACTTCATTTTCAATCATCTATTTGTTTCTCGTTAAAATACTGAGTAAGATATTGAAAAGGGGAGAAGTTCTGTTTTTATTGCATATATCGACGTTTCAGCCGGATTAGAGCGGTTTTACGTGTACATCTTCCCTCGTTAATATAAACGGAAAATCAAGAACATTATAGTTAATTCTGATGAAAACACATTGATTTTTATCATTTGTATTGGAAACAACATTGTCATATGTCTTTTCTTGGATCTAAATAATACGAAACCTCGCTCTATGATTCTAAGTTATAATCCTCAAATATGGTTAAATAGTGACTTTTTTCACGATTTCATGTAGTTTGATATTACGTACATATATTCATTTTTACCAGTTTTTCGATACTATTTCATGTAGTATCACGATATGTGATTTGGCCTTGAAATCTCAGAATTTCGAATAATATTGCATTTTAAGCAAGTTTTCTTGCATTTTGTTTCGTTCGAAAAATCATCGAATTTAGCAATATTTTAACGTTTATCATCCCCTTTTCCTTCATGTGATTTAAACAAAATATCATCGAATTAGGCAATATTTTTCCGTTTTCCTCGTTTTTGTGAATTTTCAGTCCATGGGTATTAATTCATATAAATACGATAAAAATGATGCAAACACATAATTAATTAGATAATAACCTTAAATACTTCATTTTCAATCATCTATTTGTTTCTCGTTAAAATACTGAGTAAGATATTGAAAAGGGGAGAAGTGCGGTTTTTATTGCATATATCGACGTTTCAGCCGGATTAGAGCGGTTTTACGTGTACATCTTCCCTCGTTAATATAAACGGAAAATCAAGAACATTATAATTAATTCTAATGAAAACACATTGTTTTTTATCATTTGCATTGGAAACAATATTGTCATGTCTTTTCTTGGAACTAAATAATACGAAACCTCGCTCTATAATTTGAAGTTAAAATCCTCAAATATGGTTATATAGTGACTTTTTTCACGTTTTTCATGTAGTTTGATATTACGTAAATATATTCATTTTTACCAATATTTCGATACTATTTCATGTAGTATCACGATATGTGATTTGGCCTTCAAATCTCAGAATTTCGCATAACATTGCATTTTAAGCAAGTTTTCTTGCATTTTGCTTCGTACGAAAAATCATCGAATTTATCAATATTTTAACGTTTATCATCTCCTTTTCCTTCATGTGATTTAAACAAAATATCATCGAATTAGGCAATATTTTGCCGTTTTCCACGTTTTTGGGAATTTTCCGTCCATGGGTATGAATTCATATATATATACGATAAAAATGATGCAAACACATAATTGATTAGATAATAACCTTAAATACTTTATTTTCAATCATCTATTTGTTTCTTGTTAAAATACTGAGTAAGATATTGAAAAGGGGAGAAGTTCCGTTTTTATTGCATATATCGACGTTTCAGCCGGATTAGAGCGGTTTTACGTGTACATCTTCCCTCGTTAATATAAACGGAAAATCAAGAACATTTTAGGTATTTCTAATGAAAACACATTGTTTTTTATCATTTGTATTGGAAACAACATTGTCATATGTTTTTTCTTGGATCTAAATAATACGAAACCTCGCTCTATGATTTGAAGGTAAAATCCTCTTATATGGTAAAATAGTAACTTTTTCACGTTAATCATGTAGTTTGATATTACGCAAATATATTCATGTTTACCAATATTCAGATACTATTTCTTGTAGTATCAGGATATGTGATTTGCCCTTCAAGTCTCCGAATTTCGCGTAATATTGCATTTTAAGCAAGTTTTCTTGCATTTTGTTTCGTACGAAAAATCATCGAATTAACAATATTTTGACATTTATCATCCCCTTTTCCTTCATGTGATTTAAACAAAATATCATCGAATTAGGCAATATTTTGCCGTTTTCCACGTTTTTGTGAATTTTCCGTCCATGGGTATGAATTCATATATATATACGATAAAAATGATGCAAACACATAATTGATTAGATAATAACCTTAAATACTTCATTTTCAATCATCTATTTGTTTCTCGTTAAAATACTGAGTAAGATATTGAAAAGGGGAGAAGTTCGGTTTTCATTGCATATATCGACGTTTCAGCCGAATTAGAGCGGTTTTACGTGTACATCTTCCATCGTTAATATAAACGGAAAATCAAGAACATTATAGTTAATTCTAATGAAAACACATTGTTTTTTATCATTTTTATTGGAAACAACATTGTCATATGTCTTTTCTTGGATCTAAATAATACGAAACCTCGCTCTATAATTTGAAGTTAAAATCATCAAATATGGTTATATAGTGACTTTTTTCACGTTTTTCATGTAGTTTGATATTACGTAAATATATTCATTTTACCAATATTTCGATACTATTTCATGTAGTATCACGATATGTGATTTGGCCTTCAAATCTCAGAATTTCGCATAACATTGCATTTTAAGCAAGTTTTCTTGCATTTTGCTTCGTACGAAAAATCATCGAATTTAGCAATATTTTAACGTTTATCATCTCCTTTTCCTTCATGTGATTTAAACAAAATATCATCGAATTAGGCAATATTTTGCCGTTTTCCACGTTTTTGGGAATTTTCCGTCCATGGGTATGAATTCATATATATATACGATAAAAATGATGCAAACACATAATTGATTAGATAATAACCTTAAATACTTTATTTTCAATCATCTATTTGTTTCTTGTTAAAATACTGAGTAAGATATTGAAAAGGGGAGAAGTTCCGTTTTTATTGCATATATCGACGTTTCAGCCGGATTAGAGCGGTTTTACGTGTACATCTTCCCTCGTTAATATAAACGGAAAATCAAGAACATTTTAGGTATTTCTAATGAAAACACATTGTTTTTTATCATTTGTATTGGAAACAACATTGTCATATGTTTTTTCTTGGATCTAAATAATACGAAACCTCGCTCTATGATTTGAAGGTAAAATCCTCTTATATGGTAAAATAGTAACTTTTTCACGTTAATCATGTAGTTTGATATTACGCAAATATATTCATGTTTACCAATATTCAGATACTATTTCTTGTAGTATCAGGATATGTGATTTGCCCTTCAAGTCTCAGAATTTCGCGTAATATTGCATTTTAAGCAAGTTTTCTTGCATTTTGTTTCGTACGAAAAATCATCGAATTAACAATATTTTGACGTTTATCATCCCCTTTTCCTTCATGTGATTTAAACAAAATATCATCGAATTAGGCAATATTTTGCCGTTTTCCACGTTTTTGTGAATTTTCCGTCCATGGGTATGAATTCATATATATATACGATAAAAATGATGCAAACACATAATTGATTAGATAATAACCTTAAATACTTCATTTTCAATCAACTATTTCTTTCTCGATAAAATACTGAGTAAGATATTGAAAGGGGGAGAAGTTCTGATTTTATTGCATATATCGACGTTTCAGCCGGAATAGAGCGGTTTTCGTGTACATCTTTAATCGGTAATATAAACGGAAAATCAGGAACATTTTAGTAATTTCTAATGAAAACACATTGATTTTTATCATTTGTATTGGAAACAACATTGTCATATCTTTTCTTGGATCCAAATAATACGAAACCTCGCTCTATGATTTGAAGTTAAAATCCTCAAATATGGTTAAATAGTAACTTTTTCACGTTAATCATGTAGTTTGATATTACGCAAATATATTCATTTTTACCAATATTCAGATACTATTTCATGTAGTATCAGGATATGTGATTTGCCCTTCAAGTCTCAGAATTTCGCGTAATATTGCATTTTAAGCAAGTTTTCTTGCATTTTGTTTCGTACGAAAAATCATCGAATTTAGCAATATTTTGACGTTTATCATCCCCTTTTCCTTCATGTGATTTAAACACAATATCATCGAATTAGGCAATATTTTGCCGTTTTCCACGTTTTTGTGAATTTTCAGTCCGTTTTCAGAATTTTCAGAATTTTCAGTCCATTCATATTTATACGATAAAAATGATGCAAACACATAATTAATTAGATAATAACCTTAAATACTTCATTTTCAATCATCTATTTGTTTCTCGTTAAAATACTGAGTAAGATATTGAAAAGGGGAGAAGTTCTGTTTTTATTGCATATATCGACGTTTCAGCCGGATTAGAGCGGTTTTACGTGTACATCTTCCCTCGTTAATATAAACGGAAAATCAAGAACATTTTAGGTATTTCTAATGAAAACACATTGTTTTTTATCATTTGTATTGGAAACAACATTGTCATATGTTTTTTCTTGGATCTAAATAATACGAAACCTCGCTCTATGATTTGAAGGTAAAATCCTCTTATATGGTAAAATAGTAACTTTTTCACGTTAATCATGTAGTTTGATATTACGCAAATATATTCATGTTTACCAATATTCAGATACTATTTCTTGTAGTATCAGGATATGTGATTTGCCCTTCAAGTCTCCGAATTTCGCGTAATATTGCATTTTAAGCAAGTTTTCTTGCATTTTGTTTCGTACGAAAAATCATCGAATTAACAATATTTTGACGTTTATCATCCCCTTTTCCTTCATGTGATTTAAACAAAATATCATCGAATTAGGCAATATTTTGCCGTTTTCCACGTTTTTGTGAATTTTCCGTCCATGGGTATGAATTCATATATATATACGATAAAAATGATGCAAACACATAATTGATTAGATAATAACCTTAAATACTTCATTTTCAATCATCTATTTGTTTCTCGTTAAAATACTGAGTAAGATATTGAAAAGGGGAGAAGTTCGGTTTTCATTGCATATATCGACGTTTCAGCCGAATTAGAGCGGTTTTACGTGTACATCTTCCATCGTTAATATAAACGGAAAATCAAGAACATTATAGTTAATTCTAATGAAAACACATTGTTTTTTATCATTTTTATTGGAAACAACATTGTCATATGTCTTTTCTTGGATCTAAATAATACGAAACCTCGCTCTATAATTTGAAGTTAAAATCATCAAATATGGTTATATAGTGACTTTTTTCACGTTTTTCATGTAGTTTGATATTACGTAAATATATTCATTTTACCAATATTTCGATACTATTTCATGTAGTATCACGATATGTGATTTGGCCTTCAAATCTCAGAATTTCGCATAACATTGCATTTTAAGCAAGTTTCTTGCATTTTGCTTCGTACGAAAAATCATCGAATTTAGCAATATTTTAACGTTTATCATCTCCTTTTCCTTCATGTGATTTAAACAAAATATCATCGAATTAGGCAATATTTTGCCGTTTTCCACGTTTTTGGGAATTTTCCGTCCATGGGTATGAATTCATATATATATACGATAAAAATGATGCAAACACATAATTGATTAGATAATAACCTTAAATACTTTATTTTCAATCATCTATTTGTTTCTTGTTAAAATACTGAGTAAGATATTGAAAAGGGGAGAAGTTCCGTTTTTATTGCATATATCGACGTTTCAGCCGGATTAGAGCGGTTTTACGTGTACATCTTCCCTCGTTAATATAAACGGAAAATCAAGAACATTTTAGGTATTTCTAATGAAAACACATTGTTTTTTATCATTTGTATTGGAAACAACATTGTCATATGTTTTTTCTTGGATCTAAATAATACGAAACCTCGCTCTATGATTTGAAGGTAAAATCCTCTTATATGGTAAAATAGTAACTTTTTCACGTTAATCATGTAGTTTGATATTACGCAAATATATTCATGTTTACCAATATTCAGATACTATTTCTTGTAGTATCAGGATATGTGATTTGCCCTTCAAGTCTCAGAATTTCGCGTAATATTGCATTTTAAGCAAGTTTTCTTGCATTTTGATTCGTACGAAAAATCATCGAATTAACAATATTTTGACGTTTATCATCCCCTTTTCCTTCATGTGATTTAAACAAAATATCATCGAATTAGGCAATATTTTGCCGTTTTCCACGTTTTTGTGAATTTTCCGTCCATGGGTATGAATTCATATATATATACGATAAAAATGATGCAAACACATAATTGATTAGATAATAACCTTAAATACTTCATTTTCAATCAACTATTTCTTTCTCGATAAAATACTGAGTAAGATATTGAAAGGGGGAGAAGTTCTGATTTTATTGCATATATCGACGTTTCAGCCGGAATAGAGCGGTTTTCGTGTACATCTTTAATCGGTAATATAAACGGAAAATCAGGAACATTTTAGTAATTTCTAATGAAAACACATTGATTTTTATCATTTGTATATGAAACAACATTGTCATATCTTTTCTTGGATCCAAATAATACGAAACCTCGCTCTATGATTTGAAGTTAAAATCCTCAAATATGGTTAAATAGTAACTTTTTCACGTTAATCATGTAGTTTGATATTACGCAAATATATTCATTTTTACCAATATTCAGATACTATTTCATGTAGTATCAGGATATGTGATTTGCCCTTCAAGTCTCAGAATTTCGCGTAATATTGCATTTTAAGCAAGTTTTCTTGCATTTTGTTTCGTACGAAAAATCATCGAATTTAGCAATATTTTGACGTTTATCATCCCCTTTTCCTTCATGTGATTTAAACAAAATATCATTGAATTAGGCAATATTTTGCCGTTTTTCCACGTTTTTGTGAATTTTCAGTCCATGGGTATTAATTCATATATATACGATAAAAATGATGCAAACACATAATTGATTAGATAATAACTTTAAATACTTCATTTTCAATCAACTATTTGTTCCTCGTTAAAATACTGAGTAAGATATTTAAAAGGGGAGAAGTTCTGTTTTTATTGCATATATCGACGTTGCAGCCGGAATAGAGCGATTTTCATGTACATCCTCCATCGGTAATATAAACGGAAAACCAGGAACATTTTAGTTAATTCTAATGAAAACACTTTGATTTTTATCATTTGTATTGGAAACAACATTGTCATATGTCTATTCTTGGATCCAAATAATACGAAACCTCGCTCTATGATTTGAAGGTAAAATCCTCAAATATGGTAAAATAGTAACTTTTTCACGTTAATCATGTAGTTTGATATTACGCAAATATATTCATTTTTACCAATATTTCGATACTATTTCATGTAGTATCACGATATGTGATTTGGCCTTCAAATCTCAGAATTTCGCATAATATTGCATTTTAAGCAAGTTTCCATGCATTTTGTTTCGTACGAAAAATCATCGAATTTAGCAATATTTTGACGTTTATCATCCCCTTTTCCTTTATTTGATTTAAACAAAATATCATCGAATTAGGCAATATTTTTCCGTTATTCCACGTTTTTGTGAATTTTCAGTCTATGGGTATTAATTCATTATATATACGATAAAAATGATGCAAACACATAATTGATTAGATAATAACCTTAAATACTTCATTTTCAATCAACTATTTGTTTCTCGTTAAAATACTGAGAAAGATATTGAAAAGGGGAGAAGTTCTGTTTTTATTGCATATATCGACGTTTCAGCCGGAATAGAGCGGTTTTACGTGTACATATTCCATCAGTAATATAAACGGAAAATCAGGAACATTTTAGTTCATGAAAACACATTGATTTTTATCATTTGTATTGGAAAATTGTCATATGTCTTTTCTTGGATCTAAATAATACGAAACCTCGCTCTATGATTCTAAGTTATAATCCTCAAATATGGTTAAATAGTGACTTTTTCACGATTTTTATGTAGTTTGATATTACGTAAATATATTCATTTATACCAATATTTCGATACTATTTCATGTAGTATCACGATATGTGATTTGGCCTTGAAATCTCAGAATTTCGAATAATATTGCATTTTAAGCAAGTTTTCTTGCATTTTGTTTCGTACGAAAAATCATCGAATTTAGCAATATTTTGACGTTTATCATCCCCTTTTCCTTCATGTGATTTAAACACAATATCATCGAATTAGGCAATATTTTGCCGTTTTCCACGTTTTTGTGAATTTTCAGTCCATGGGTATTAATTCATATTTATACGATAAAAATGATGCAAACACATAATTAATTAGATAATAACCTTAAATACTTCATTTTCAATCATCTATTTGTTTCTCGTTAAAATACTGAGTAAGATATTGAAAAGGGGAGAAGTTCGGTTTTTATTGCATATATCGACGTTTCAGCCGGATTAGAGCGGTTTTACGTGTACATCTTCCCTCGTTAATATAAACGGAAAATCAAGAACATTATAGTTAATTCTGATGAAAACACATTGATTTTTATCATTTGTATTGGAAACAACATTGTCATATGTCTTTTCTTGGATCTAAATAATACGAAACCTCGCTCTATGATTCTAAGTTATAATCCTCAAATATGGTTAAATAGTGACTTTTTTCACGATTTCATGTAGTTTGATATTACGTACATATATTCATTTTTACCAGTTTTTCGATACTATTTCATGTAGTATCACGATATGTGATTTGGCCTTGAAATCTCAGAATTTCGAATAATATTGCATTTTAAGCAAGTTTTCTTGCATTTTGTTTCGTTCGAAAAATCATCGAATTTAGCAATATTTTAACGTTTATCATCCCCTTTTCCTTCATGTGATTTAAACAAAATATCATCGAATTAGGCAATATTTTTCCGTTTTCCTCGTTTTTGTGAATTTTCAGTCCATGGGTATTAATTCATATAAATACGATAAAAATGATGCAAACACATAATTAATTAGATAATAACCTTAAATACTTCATTTTCAATCATCTATTTGTTTCTCGTTAAAATACTGAGTAAGATATTGAAAAGGGGAGAAGTGCGGTTTTTATTGCATATATCGACGTTTCAGCCGGATTAGAGCGGTTTTACGTGTACATCTTCCCTCGTTAATATAAACGGAAAATCAAGAACATTATAGTTAATTCTAATGAAAACACATTGTTTTTTATCATTTGCATTGGAAACAATATTGTCATGTCTTTTCTTGGAACTAAATAATACGAAACCTCGCTCTATAATTTGAAGTTAAAATCCTCAAATATGGTTATATAGTGACTTTTTTCACGTTTTTCATGTAGTTTGATATTACGTAAATATATTCATTTTACCAATATTTCGATACTATTTCATGTAGTATCACGATATGTGATTTGGCCTTCAAATCTCAGAATTTCGCATAACATTGCATTTTAAGCAAGTTTTCTTGCATTTTGCTTCGTACGAAAAATCATCGAATTTAGCAATATTTTAACGTTTATCATCTCCTTTTCCTTCATGTGATTTAAACAAAATATCATCGAATTAGGCAATATTTTGCCGTTTTCCACGTTTTTGGGAATTTTCCGTCCATGGGTATGAATTCATATATATATATACGATAAAAATGATGCAAACACATAATTGATTAGATAATAACCTTAAATACTTTATTTTCAATCATCTATTTGTTTCTTGTTAAAATACTGAGTAAGATATTGAAAAGGGGAGAAGTTCCGTTTTTATTGCATATATCGACGTTTCAGCCGGATTAGAGCGGTTTTACGTGTACATCTTCCCTCGTTAATATAAACGGAAAATCAAGAACATTTTAGGTATTTCTAATGAAAACACATTGTTTTTTATCATTTGTATTGGAAACAACATTGTCATATGTTTTTTCTTGGATCTAAATAATACGAAACCTCGCTCTATGATTTGAAGGTAAAATCCTCTTATATGGTAAAATAGTAACTTTTTCACGTTAATCATGTAGTTTGATATTACGCAAATATATTCATGTTTACCAATATTCAGATACAATTTCTTGTAGTTTCAGGATATGTGATTTGCCCTTCAAGTCTCAGAATTTCGCGTAATATTGCATTTTAAGCAAGTTTTCTTGCATTTTGTTTCGTACGAAAAATCATCGAATTAACAATATTTTGACGTTTATCATCCCCTTTTCCTTCATGTGATTTAAACAAAATATCATCGAATTAGGCAATATTTTGCCGTTTTCCACGTTTTTGTGAATTTTCCGTCCATGGGTATGAATTCATATATATATACGATAAAAATGATGCAAACACATAATTGATTAGATAATAACCTTAAATACTTCATTTTCAATCATCTATTTGTTTCTCGTTAAAATACTGAGTAAGATATTGAAAAGGGGAGAAGTTCGGTTTTCATTGCATATATCGACGTTTCAGCCGAATTAGAGCGGTTTTACGTGTACATCTTCCATCGTTAATATAAACGGAAAATCAAGAACATTATAGTTAATTCTAATGAAAACACATTGTTTTTTATCATTTGTATTGGAAACAACATTGTCATATGTCTTTTCTTGGATCTAAATAATACGAAACCTCGCTCTATGATTTGAAGTTAAAATCCTCAAATATATTTTAAACGTTTTTCCACGTTTTTGTGAATTTTCAGTCCATGGGTATTAATAGTGACTTTTATATAGTGACTTTTTTCACGTTTTTCATGTAGTTTGATATTACGTATATATATTCATTTTTACCAATATTTCGATACTATTTCATGTAGTATCACGATATGTGATTTGGCCTTCAAATCTCAGAATTTCGCATAATATTGCATTTTAAGCAAGTTTTCTTGCATTTTGTTTCGTACGAAAAATCATCGAATATAGCAATATTTTGACGTTTATCATCTCCTTTTCCTTCATGTGATTTAAACAAAATATCATCGAATTAGGCAATATTTTGCCGTTTTCCATGTTTTTGTGAATTTTCAGTCCATGGGTTTTAATTCATATATATACGATAAAAATGATGCAAACACATAATTGATTAGATAATAACCTTAAATACTTCATTTTCAATCAACAATTTCTTTCTCGTTAAAATACTGAGTAAGATATTGAAAGGCGGAGAAGTTCTGATTTTATTGCATATATCGACGTTTCAGCCGGAATAGAGCGGTTTTCGTGTACATCTTCCATCGGTAATATAAACGGAAAATCAGGAACATTTTAGTTAATTCTAATGAAAACACATTGATTTTTATCATTTGTATTGGAAACAACATTGCCATATGTCTTTTCTTGGATCCAAATTATACGAAACCTCGCTCTATGATTTGAAGTTAAAATCCTCAAATATGGTTAAATAGTGACTTTTTCACGTTTTTCATGTAGTTTGATATTACGTAAATATATTCATTTTTACCAATATTTCGATACTATTTCATGTAGTATCCCGATATGTGATTTGGCCTTGAAATCTCAGAATTTCGCATAATATTGCATTTTAAGCAAGTTTTCTTGCATTTTGTTTCGTACAGAAAATCATCGAATTTAGCAATATTTTGACGTTTATCATCCCCTTTTCCTTTATTTGATTTAAACAAAATATCATCGAATTAGGCAATATTTTGCCGTTTTTCCACGTTTTTGTGAATTTTCAGTCTGTGGGTATTAATTCATTATATATACGATAAAAATGATGCAAACACATAATTGATTAGATAATAACCTTAAATACTTCATTTTCAATCAACTATTTGTTTCTCGTTAAAATACTGAGTAAGATATTGAAAAGGGGAGAAGTTCTGTTTTTATTGCATATATTGACGTTTCAGCCGGAATAGAGCGGTTTTTCGTGTTCATCTTCCATCAGTAATATAAACGAAAAATCAGGAATATTTTAGTTAATTCTAATGAAAACACATTGATTTTTATCATTTGTATTGGAAACAACATTGTCATATGTCTTTTCTTGGATCTAAATAAGACGAAACCTTGCTCTATGACTCTAAGTTATAATCCTCAAATATGGTTAAATAGTGACTTTTTTCACGATTTTCATGTAGTTTGATATTACGTAAATATATTCATTTTTACCAATATTTCGATACTATTTCATGTAGTATCACGATATGTGATTTGGCCTTGAAATCTCAGAATTTCGCATAATATGGCATTTTAAGCAAATTTTCTTGCATTTTGTTTCGTACGAAAAATCATCGAATTTAGCAATATTTTGACGTTTATCATCCCCTTTTCCTTCATGTGATTTAAACAAAATGTCATCGAATTAGGCAATATTTTGCCGGTTTCCACGTTTTTGTGAATTTTCAGACCATGGTAAGATAAGACATATGATTCAAATATATACGATAAAAATGATGCAAACACATAATTGATTAGATAATAACCTTAAATACTTCATTTTCAATCATCTATTTGTTTCTCGTTAAAATACTGAGTAAGATATTGAAAAGGGGAGAAGTTCGGTTTTTATTGCATATATCGACGTTTCAGCCGGATTAGAGCGGTTTTACGTGTACATCTTCCCTCGTTAATATAAACGGAAAATCAAGAACATTTTAGTTATTTCTAATGAAAACACATTGTTTTTTATCATTTGTATTGGAAACAACATTGTCATATGTCTTTTCTTGGATCTAAATAATACGAAACCTCGCTTTATGATTTGAAGTTAAAATCCTCAAATATGGTTTTATAGTGACTTTTTTCACGTTTTTCATGTAGTTTGATATTACGTAAATATATTCATTTTTACCAATATTTCGATACTATTTCATGTAGTATCACGATATGTGATTTGGCCTTCAAATCTCAGAATTTCGCATAATATTGCATTTTAAGCAAGTTTTCTTGCATTTTGTTTCGTACGAAAAATCATCGAAATTAACAATATTTTAACGTTTATCATCTCCTTTTCCTTCATGTGATTTAAACAAAATATCATCGAATTAGGCAATATTTTGCCGTTTTCCACGTTTTTGTGAATTTTCCGTCCATGGGTATTAATTCATATATATACGATAAAAATGATGCAAACACATAATTGATTAGATAATAACCTTAAATACTTAATTTTCAATCATCTATTTGTTTCTCGTTAAAATACTGAGTAAGATATTGAAAGGCGGAGAAGTTCTGATTTTATTGCATATATCGACGTTTCAGCCGGAATAGAGCGGTTTTCGTGCACATCTTCCATCGGTGATATAAACGGAAAATCAGGAACATTTTAGTTAATTCTAATGAAAACACATTGATTTTTATCATTTGTATTGAAAACAACATTGTCATATGTCTTTTCTTGGATCTAAATAATACGAAACCTCGCTCTATGATTTGAAGGTAAAATCCTCAAATATGGTAAAATAGTAACTTTTTCACGTTAATCATGTAGTTTGATATTACACAAATATATTCATTTTTACCAATATTCCGATACTATTTCATGTAGTATCACGATATGTGATTTGCCCTTCAAATCTCAGAATTTCGCGTAATATTGCATTTTAAGCAAGTTTTCTTGCATTTTGTTTCGTACGGAAAATCATCGAATTTAGCAATATTTTGACGTTTATCATCCCATTTTCCTTCATATGATTTAAACAAAATATCATCGAATTAGGCAATATTTTGCCGTTTTCCACGTTTTTGTGAATTTTCTGTCCATGGGTTTTAATTCATATATATACGATAAAAATGATGCAAACACATAATTGATTAAATAATAACCTTAAATACTTCATTTTCAATCAACTATTTGTTTCTCGTTAAAATACTGAGTAAGATATTGAAAAGGGGAGAAGTTCTGTTTTAATTGCATATATCGACGTTTCAGCCGGAATAGAGCGGTTTTACGTGTACATCTTCCATCAGTAATATAAACGGAAAATCAGGAACATTTTAGTTAATTCTAATGAAAACACATTGATTTTTATCATTTGTATTGGAAACAACATTGTCATATGTCTTTTCTAGGATCCAAATAATACGAAACCTCGCTCTATGATTTGAAGGTAAAATCCTCAAATATGGTTAAATAGTGACTTTTTTCACGTTTTTCATGTAGTTTGATATTACGTAAATATATTCATTTTTACCAATATTTCGATACTATTTCATGTAGTATCACGATATGTGATTTGGCCTTGAAATCTCAGAATTTCGCATAATATTGCATTTTAAGCAAGTTTTCTTGCATTTTGTTTCGTACGGAAAATCATTGAATTTAGCAATATTTTGACGTTTATCATCCCCTTTTCCTTCATGTGATTTAAACAAAATATCATCGAATTAGGCAAAATTTTGCCGTTTTCCACGTTTTTGTAAATTTTCAGTGCATGGGTTTTAATTCATATATATACGATAAAAATGATGCAAACACATAATTGATTAGATAATAACCTTAAATACTTCATTTTCAATCAACTATTTGTTTCTCGTTAAAATACTGAGTAAGATATTTAAAAGGGGAGAAGTTCTGTTTTTATTGCATATATCGACGTTTCAGCCGGAATAGAGCGATTTTCGTGTACATCCTCCATCGGTAATATAAACGGAAAACCAGGAACATTTTAGTTAATTCTAATGAAAACACTTTGATTTTTATCATTTGTATTGGAAACAACATTGTCATATGTCTATTCTTGTATCCAAATAATACGAAACCTCGCTCTATGATTTGAAGGTAAAATCCTCAAATATGGTAAAATAGTAACTTTTTCACGTTAATCATGTAGTTTCATATTACGCAAATATATATTTATTTTTACCAATATTTCGATACTATTTCATGTAGTATCACGATATGTGATTTGGCCTTCAAATCTCAGAATTTCGCAAATTATTGCATTTTAAGCAAGTTTCCTTGCATTTTGTTTTGTACGAAAAATCATCGAATTTAGCAATATTTTGACGTTTATCATCCCCTTTTCCTTTATTTGATTTAAACAAAATATCATCGAATTAGGCAATATTTTGCCGTTTTTCCACGTTTTTGTGAATTTTCAGTCTATGGGTATTAATTCATTATATATACGATAAAAATGATGCAAACACATAATTGATTAGATAATAACCTTAAATACTTCATTTTCAATCAACTATTTGTTTCTCGTTAAAATACTGAGAAAGATATTGAAAAGGGGAGAAGTTCTGTTTTTATTGCATATATCGACGTTTCAGCCGGAATAGAGCGGTTTTACGTGTACATCTTCCATCAGTAATATAAACGGAAAATCAGGAACATTTTAGTTCATGAAAACACATTGATTTTTACCATTTGTATTGGAAAATTGTCATATGTCTTTTCTTGGATCTAAATAATACGAAACCTCGCTCTATGATTCTAAGTTATAATCCTCAAATATGGTTAAATAGTGACTTTTTCACGATTTTTATGTAGTTTGATATTACGTAAATATATTCATTTTTACCAATATTTCGATACTATTTCATGTAGTATCACGATATGTGATTTGGCCTTGAAATCTCAGAATTTCGAATAATATTGCATTTTAAGCAAGTTTTCTTGCATTTTGTTTCGTACGAAAAATCATCGAATTTAGCAATATTTTGACGTTTATCATCCCCTTTTCCTTTATGTGATTTAAGCAAAATATCATCGAATTAGGCAATATTTTGCCGTTTTCCACGTTTTTGTGAATTTTCAGTCCATGGGTATTAATTCATATATATACGATAAAAATGATGCAAACACATAATTGATTAGATAATAACCTTAAATACTTCATTTTCAATCAACAATTTCTTTCTCGTTAAAATACTGAGTAAGATATTGAAAAGGGGAGAAGTTCGGTTTTTATTGCATATATCGACGTTTCAGCCGGATTAGAGCGGTTTTACGTGTACATCTTCCCTCGTTAATATAAACGGAAAATCAAGAACATTATAGTTAATGTAACACTGTAAAAGTGTTTGGGTTAGTTTATTTAAAATATATATAGAGTACACGAGTCACAGACAAGGATCTGAGAGGCGCCAGTTGTCTGCCTGAGATCTCACACCTCTAACCGTTAATGACCCCAAGTGACCTGAGGTCAGATCATGATAATTTCACCTTGCTTCCGCTAAGCGTATAATTGGAGCCGGGTAGCCTTCAAACATGCCGACGTTTAAGGAGTGGCTTGGTAGTGCCGGAGGCTATCTACTTGTGGGTGGAGTTAGCTACTAGGTTCCCCAATATAAACTCGGAGAGCTATCCAGCATGGAGCATTAATAGACAGAGCAGCAGACGAGCCAGGAGAGCAGAGAGAAGACAGCCCTATCAGGGAGGCTGTCGGCCGGCAGGGGCGAGACAGTCTCTGTCAAGCTACAGACCCCCCCCCCCCTCTCTATTCAACTTAGACTCCGTCCTCGGTGAGTGAACAGTGAGGTGACTTGGTCGTGTTTACATATGTTGTGTGATGATCAGGGGCAGTCAAGTTGTAGGGTTCTCGAATTCTTGGATGATGACTCTCTTTAACATTTGAATTGGATTGCTTATATTATGATACTTCATGTGAAATATAATTATGAATTTATTATTTAAATTGTGTTTAACTTTGTGCCCTAGAGCTTTGAGTTGAGGAGGTGAGAAAGCCTCGGGGATTATTGGTTCCCTGATTTTAAGGAGTTGATACATGGTACAGAGGGAACATACTAATAATGAACTCATGATAACATCCTTTGAGAATTTTGTGATACAGGCAAGTTCCATTCCTTGTCTTGTATGTAATGATCATGAATGGATGGTGGCAGCATTTCCACTTATACTATCCACTCTTCTACGTCTACTTTCTACCCCTCTCTAAACTCTCACTTTCAGCTAATGACCCTCCTCGCTCCTCCCACCTCCCTACCTCTTACCCCAAACCCTCACTAATTACTTCACTATTCATTTCTTTCCTTTCGTTTTCTCTTATACGTTTGTGGCTATGATTATGTATTCTAGAGTTCTCTCTAGAGTTTCGGGTAACTGATCAAGTGACGGCGCCTTGTAGTCTTAGCACCTAGGTAGTCGAATACCTAGGTTACAAGGTGTTGAACCAGAGAGGTTGCCTTAGGAACTCTGGGAGTGCTCTAGAATAGTTAGCTAACTGGGGACGGGATAACGGACTAGAGAGAGCTGTTTCCCCCGGCCTCGTTAGTTAACTGGGGGGTGGAATAATGGACAAGATAGAGCTATTTCCCCCACCCCCCGTTACAATGATGGCAGCGGTGTTGAACAATGTTGTAGGTAGTTGGTGTTCTTTTAACATTGTTCAGTCCCACGTGTCTTTTTGCCGCTCAGGCGCTATCAGGGAGATCTTGACAGGTGTTTATTATTCGCGAGTTAGCGAACTTTTTTCAGGTTAGGAGATTGTGATTCTCTGGTGTTGTGTTTAGTGATTTTGTGAGTTTTGTGTAGTTCAGGGAATGTTCACCAGAACTTGCGTGTGTAGTGATTTATGTTAGTAATAAGATTTGGCGATTTGGGAACTTAGCGGTGTTGGTAGTGCAGGTCAGCTGAGTGTGACAGGTGACCTCGCATGTCCCACGGGGACACCCAGCCACCGCTGGTCTCCAGGTCAGTGGGGAGTGGCAGGTGTAGTTCTTAAATAGATTTTAAGTAGTTTTTAGTGGTTCTGCTCAGATTATTGCGATCGACTGTTTTACTCCATTTGAACGCAATAACCCGAGGTGTACTGGTCTTGTACAGCATGCTAGGGGGAGCCTTAGTGTGTCAGTTGACTCACGTCTAGGGACGCCTGGCGTTTGAAGTCTGGTCACAGGGGTGGCAACAGTTTGGAGTTGTTTACCGGCGGAGATGCTAGGGAAACACTCTGGGTCACGTAGGTGGCTGTAGGTTAAGGGTGGGAGTAATGGTTAATTATGTACTTAAGATTAGGAACGGTACAGTTAAGTTTAGGCTAGTGTTTTGTCTATTAGTGTTGATTTTTTTTTGTGACAAGTTAAAGGTAGTGATGACCTTATTCTCTCTTCTCTAACTTTCCTCTGTTACTGTCTTATGTTCCACCAAGTCAATATCATTCAGTGTTAATTGGATTATTTTAAAAATTTAAGTGTAGTTGTTGCCAGGAGGAGAGCGGTATGACTGGACTGTGTAACCCTATACAAACTACAGGGTCACATAACATATCTTGGGAGCACGATATTGTCGCCTTTCTGTTCACCCACAGGTGGGAGCCAGAAGAGAGGAGAGACGCACATACAAAAGAGGGAGACGGCTGCTGTGTACCACACTCACGGGCGTTAATCACCACCACCACGACCAGCCCACTACCTGGAGGTCACGGCTCCACCACCATCACCACCCCAGGGGACCCCAAGATGCAGCCCTCTCGGTCAGTCAACATTGGTCTACCCAGTGGACCCCAGGTCGTTCTGCAGACGACCCCAGACGACCCAGTAATGATGGAAGAGGAGCAACAACGACTCCAGTCTGTCCCACCAACATCGGTCTACCCAGGATGGACCCCAGGACGGACAGACCCCCAATGGACCCCAGGTCGCTTGTCTAAGACCCATGGGAGGAGGAAGAGAGAAGAAAGAAGAGAGAAGAAAGAAGAAAGAAGAAAGAAGAAAGAAGAGAGAAGAAATAGAGAGAAGAAAGAAGAGAAGATAAGACAAGCTGAGTGAGACATGATACCTAGTGTCCCTTGCTGGTGTCAGCATCATTGCATGGAGCGTAATTGCAAGACAGGATCGTTTGCCTTGACTGGCCGCCCCTCCTGCAAGCAGGTAGCTCTGTTGAGTGATTCTTCCTGTGTCATGCAGACTTGATGTGGCTGTCAGAAGTAGCTCTCTGAAGGAGGCGTGCTGGAGCAACAGGGAGGAAGAAGAGTAGGATGGGATTTCTACTGTTGGCAACTATATGAAGGTCTCGAAACTTGTAGTCCCTATAGCTGTGAAGAACCCCAATATACGTCTCTCATGGTGACTGACGTAGGGCCAATTACAGATCAGCTGGGACAACCGAATTCCACGGTCCTGTGCGCAGTTCAAGTAGTAACGGCTTTCGGGTTGACCAAGTGTTGTTGTGCGTTAACGACGGAGAAGCGACGGAGGCAGTTGTGTTGAAGAAATGTGGTACAGGATTATCTACAAGACCAAGCAGTGACGTCGCCCAGCCAGAGACAATGGACGTCTGTCTACATATTTCATTTTTTTAGAGTAGGATGATGTATATTTGTTTAGCTAGGATGTATTTTTTTTTCGTTAATAAAGTTGTTGCACACAGCTAGCTTGCTTTAGCAGTGTTGCAAAAACTTTATTTCGGGGAGAAGGGGAGATGTAACACTGTAAAAGTGTTTGGGTTAGTTTATTTAAAATATATATAGAGTACACGAGTCACAGACAAGGATCTGAGAGGCGCCAGTTGTCTGCCTGAGATCTCACACCTCTAACCGTTAATGACCCCAAGTGACCTGAGGTCAGATCATGATAATTTCACCTTGCTTCCGCTAAGCGTATAATTGGAGCCGGGTAGCCTTCAAACATGCCGACGTTTAAGGAGTGGCTTGGTAGTGCCGGAGGCTATCTACTTGTGGGCGGAGTTAGCTACTAGGTTCCCCAATATAAACTCGGAGAGCTATCCAGCATGGAGCATTAATAGACAGAGCAGCAGACGAGCCAGGAGAGCAGAGAGAAGACAGCCCTATCAGGGAGGCTGTCGGCCGGCAGGGGCGAGACAGTCTCTGTCAAGCTACAGACCCCCCCCCCCTCTCTATTCAACTTAGACTCCGTCCTCGGTGAGTGAACAGTGAGGTGACTTGGTCGTGTTTACATATGTTGTGTGATGATCAGGGGCAGTCAAGTTGTAGGGTTCTCGAATTCTTGGATGATGACTCTCTTTAACATTTGAATTGGATTGCTTATATTATGATACTTCATGTGAAATATAATTATGAATTTATTATTTAAATTGTGTTTAACTTTGTGCCCTAGAGCTTTGAGTTGAGGAGGTGAGAAAGCCTCGGGGATTATTGGTTCCCTGATTTTAAGGAGTTGATACATGGTACAGAGGGAACATACTAATAATGAACTCATGATAACATCCTTTGAGAATTTTGTGATACAGGCAAGTTCCATTCCTTGTCTTGTATGTAATGATCATGAATGGATGGTGGCAGCATTTCCACTTATACTATCCACTCTTCTACGTCTACTTTCTACCCCTCTCTAAACTCTCACTTTCAGCTAATGACCCTCCTCGCTCCTCCCACCTCCCTACCTCTTACCCCAAACCCTCACTAATTACTTCACTATTCATTTCTTTCCTTTCGTTTTCTCTTATACGTTTGTGGCTATGATTATGTATTCTAGAGTTCTCTCTAGAGTTTCGGGTAACTGATCAAGTGACGGCGCCTTGTAGTCTTAGCACCTAGGTAGTCGAATACCTAGGTTACAAGGTGTTCAACCAGAGAGGTTGCCTTAGGAACTCTGGGAGTGCTCTAGAATAGTTAGCTAACTGGGGACGGGATAACGGACTAGAGAGAGCTGTTTCCCCCGGCCTCGTTAGTTAACTGGGGGGTGGAATAATGGACAAGATAGAGCTATTTCCCCCACCCCCCGTTACATTAATTCTGATGAAAACACATTGATTTTTGTCATTTGTATTGGAAACAACATTGTCATATGTCTTTTCTTGGATCTAAATAATACGAAACCTCGCTCTATGATTCTAAGTTATAATCCTCAAATATGGTTAAATAGTGACTTTTTTCACGATTTTCATGTAGTTTGATATTACGTAAATATATTCATTTTTACCAATATTTCGATACTATTTCATGTAGTATCACGATATGTGATTTGGCCTTGAAATTTCAGAATTTCGCATAATATTGCATTTTAAGCAAATTTTCTTGCATTTTGTTTCGTACGAAAAATCATCGAATTTAGCAATATTTTGACGTTTATCATCCCCTTTTCCTTCATGTGATTTAAACAAAATATCATCGAATTAGGCAATATTTTGCCGTTTTCCACGTTTTTGTGAATTTTCAGTCCATGGGTATTAATTCATATATATACGATAAAAATGATGCAAACACATAATTAATTAGATAATAACCTTAAATACTTCATTTTCAATCATCTATTTGTTTCACGTTAAAATACTGAGTAAGATATTGAAACGGGGAGAAGTTCGGTTTTATTGCATATATCGACGTTTCAGCCGGATTAGAGCGGTTTTACGTTTACATCTTCCCTCGTTAATATAAACGGAAAATCAAGAACATTTTAGTAATTTCTAATAAAAACACATTGTTTTTTATCATTTGTATTGGAAACAACATTGTCATATGTCTTTTCTTGGAACTAAATAATACGAAACCTCGCTCTATGATTTGAAGGTAAAATCCTCATATATGGTAAATTAGTGACTTTTTCACGTTAATCATGTAATTTGATATTACGCAAATATATTCATTTTTACCAATATTTCGATACTATTTCATGTAGTATCACGATATGTGATTTGGCCTTCAAATCTCAGAATTTCGCATAATATTGCATTTTAAGCAAGTTTCCTTGCATTTTGTTTCGTACGAAAAATCATCGAATTTAGCAATATTTTGACGTTTATCATCCCCTTTTCCTTTATTTGATTTAAACAAAATATCATCGAATTAGGCAATATTTTGCCGTTTTTCCACGTTTTTGTGAATTTTCAGTCCATGGGTATTAATTCATATATATACGATAAAAATGATGCAAACACATAATTGATTAGATAATAACCTTAAATACTTCATTTTCAATCAACTATTTGTTTCTCGTTAAAATACTGAGTAAGATATTGAAAAGGGGAGAAGTTCTGTTTTTATTGCATATATCGACGTTTCAGCCGGAATAGAGCGATTTTCGTGTACATCCTCCATCGGTAATATAAACAGAAAACCAGGAACATTTTAGTTAATTCTAATGAAAACACTTTGATTTTTATCATTTGTATTGGAAACAACATTGTCATATGTCTTTTCTTGGATCCAAATAATACGAAACCTCGCTCTATGATTTGAAGTTAAAATCCTCAAATATGGTTAAATAGTGACTTTTTTCACGTTTGTCATGTAGTTTGATATTACGTAAATATATTCATTTTTTCCAATATTTCGATACTATTTCATGTAGTATCACGATATGTGATTTGACCTTGAAATCTCAGAATTTCGCATAATATTGCATTTTAAGCAAGTTTTCTTGCACTTTGTTTCGTACGAAAAATCATCGAATTTAGCAATATTTTGACGTTTATCATCCCCTTTTCCTTCATGTGATTTAAACAAAATATCATCGAATTAGGCAATATTTTGCCGTTTTCCACGTTTTTGTGAATTTTCAGTCCATGGGTATTCATTCACTTATATACGATAAAAATGCTGCAAACACATAATTAATTAGATAATAACCTTAAATACTTCATTTTCAATCATCTATTTGTTTCTCGTTAAAATACTGAGTAAGATATTCAAAAGGGGAGAAGTTCGGTTTTATTGCATATATCGACGTTTCAGCCGGATTAGAGCGGTTTTACGTGTACATCTTCCCTCGTTAATATAAACGGAAAATCAAGAACATTTTAGTTATTTCTAATAAAAACACATTGTTTTTTATCATTTGTATTGGAAACAACATTGTCATATGTCTTTTCTTGGATCTAAATAATACGAAACCTCGCTCTATGATTTGAAGGTAATATCCTCAAATATGGTAAAATAGTAACTTTTTCACGTTTGTCATGTAGTTTGATATTACGTAAATATATTCATTTTTACCAATATTTCGATACTATTTCATGTAGTAAAGCGATATGTGATTTGGCCTTGAAATCTCAGAATTTCGCATAATATTGCATTTTAAGCAAGTTTTCTTGCATTTTGTTTCGTACGAAAAATCATCGAATTTAGCAATATTTTGACGTTTATCATCCCCTTTTCCTTCATGTGATTTAAACAAAATATCATCGAATTAGGCAATATTTTGCCGTTTTCCACGTTTTTGTGAATTTTCAGTCCATGGGTATTAATTCATATATATACGATAAAAATGATGCAAACATATAATTGATTAGATAATAACCTTAAATACTTCATTTTCAATCATCTACTTGTTTCTCGTTAAAATACTGAGTAAGATGTTGAAAAGGGGAGAAGTTCGGTTTTTATTGCATATATCGACGTTTCAGCCGGATTAGAGCGGTTTAACGTGTACATCTTCCCTCGTTAATATAAACGGAAAATCAAGAACATTATAGTTAATTCTAATGAAAACACATTGTTTTTTATCATTTGTATTGGAAACAACATTGTCATATGTCTTTTCTTGGAACTAAATAATGCGAAACCTCGCTCTATGATTTGAAGGTAAAATCCTCAAATATGGTAAAATAGTGACTTTTTCACGTTAATCATGTAGTTTGATATTACGCAAATATATTCATTTTTATCAATATTTCGATACTATTTCATGTAGTATCACGATATGTGATTTGGCCTTCAAATCTCAGAATTTCGCATAATATTGCATTTTAAGCAAGTTTCCTTGCATTTTGTTTCGTACGAAAAATCATCGAATTTAGCAATATTTTGACGTTTATCATCCCCTTTTCCTTTATTTGATTTAAACAAAATATCATCGAATTAGGCAATATTTTTCCGTTTTTCCACGTTTTTGTGAATTTTCAGTCTATGGGTATTAATTCATTATATATACGATAAAAATGATGCAAACACATAATTGATTAGATAATAACCTTAAATACTTCATTTTCAATCAACTATTTGTTTCTCGTTAAAATACTGAGTAAGATATTGAAAAGGGGAGAAGTTCTGTTTTTATTGCATATATCGACGTTTCAGCCGGAATAGAGCGGTTTTACGTGTACATCTTCCATCAGTAATATAAACGGAAAATCAGGAACATTTTAGTAAATTCTAATGAAAACACATTGATTTTTATCATTTGTATTGGAAACAACATTGTCATATGTCTTTTCTTGGATCTAAATAATACGAAACCTCGCTCTATGATTCTAAGTTATAATCCTCAAATATGGTTAAATAGTGACTTTTTTCACGATTTGCAAGTAGTTTGATATTACGTAAATATATTCATTTTTACCAATATTTCGATACTATTTCATGTAGTATCACGATATGTGATTTGGCCTTGAAATCACAGAATTTCGCATAATATTGCATTTTAAGCAAGTTTTCTTGCATTTTGTTTCGTACGAAAAATCATCGAATTTAGCAGTATTTTGACGTTTATCATCCCCTTTTCCTTCATGTGATTTAAACAAAATATCATCGAATTAGGCAATATTTTGCCGTTTTCCACGTTTTTGTGAATTTTCAGTCCATGGGTATTAATTCATATATATACGTTAAAAATGATGCAAACACATAATTGATTAGATAATAACCTTAAATACTTCATTTTCAATCAACTATTTGTTTCTCGTTAAAATACTGAGTAAGATATTGAAAAGGGGAGAAGTTCTGTTTTTATTGCATATATCGACGTTTCAGCCGGAATAGATCGATTTTCGTGTACATCCTCCATCGGTAATATAAACGGAAAACCAGGAACATTTTTGTTAATTCTAATGAAAACACTTTGATTTTTATCATTTGTATTGGAAAAAACATTGTCATATGTCTTTTCTTGGATCCAAATAATACGAAACCTCGCTCTATGATTTGAAGTTAAAATCCTCAAATATGGTTAAATAGTGACTTTTTTCACGATTTTCATGTAGTTTGATATTACGTAAATATATTCATTTTTACCAATATTTCGATACTATTTCATGTAGTATCACGATATGTGATTTGGCCTTGAAATCTCAGAATTTCGCATAATATGGCATTTTAAGCAAGTTTTCTTGCATTTTGTTTCGTACGAAAAATCATCGAATTTAGCAATATTTTGACGTTTATCATCCCCTTTTCCTTCATGTGATTTAAACAAAATATCATCGAATTAGGCAATATTTTGCCGTTTTCCACGTTTTTGTGAATTTTCAGTCCTTGGGTATTAATTCATATATATACGATAAAAATGATGCAAACATATAATTGATTAGATAATAACCTTAAATACTTCATTTTCAATCATCTACTTGTTTCTCGTTAAAATACTGAGTAAGATGTTGAAAAGGGGAGAAGTTCGGTTTTTATTGCATATATCGACGTTTCAGCCGGATTAGAGCGGTTTAACGTGTACATCTTCCCTCGTTAATATAAACGGAAAATCAAGAACATTATAGTTAATTCTAATGAAAACACATTGTTTTTTATCATTTGTATTGGAAACAACATTGTCATATGTCTTTTCTTGGAACTAAATAATGCGAAACCTCGCTCTATGATTTGAAGGTAAAATCCTCAAATATGGTAAAATAGTGACTTTTTCACGTTAATCATGTAGTTTGATATTACGCAAATATATTCATTTTTACCAATATTTCGATACTATTTCATGTAGTATCACGATATGTGATTTGCCCTTCAAATCTCAGAATTTCGCGTAATATTGCATTTTAAGCAAGTTTTCTTGCATTTTGTTTCGTACGAAAAATCATCGAATTTAGCAATATTTTGACGTTTATCATCCCCTTTTCCTTTATTTGATTTAAACAAAATATCATCGAATTAGGCAATATTTTGCCGTTTTTCCACGTTTTTGTGAATTTTCAGTCTATTGGTATTAATTCATTATATATACGATAAAAATGATGCAAACACATAATTGATTAGATAATAACCTTAAATACTTCATTTTCAATCAACTATTTGTTTCTCGTTAAAATACTGAGTAAGATATTGAAAAGGGGAGAAGTTCTGTTTTTATTGCATATATCGACGTTTCAGCCGGAATAGAGCGGTTTTACGTGTACATCTTCCATCAGTAATATAAACGGAAAATCAGGAACATTTTAGAAAATTCTAATGAAAACACATTGATTTTTATCATTTGTATTGGAAACAACATTGTCATATGTCTTTTCTTGGATCCAAATAATACGAAACCTCGCTCTATGATTTGAAGTTAAAATCCTCAAATATGGTTAAATAGTGACTTTTTTCACGTTTGTCATGTAGTTTGATATTACGTAAATATATTCATTTTTTCCAATATTTCGATACTATTTCATGTAGTATCACGATATGTGATTTGACCTTGAAATCTCAGAATTTCGCATAATATTGCATTTTAAGCAAGTTTTCTTGCACTTTGTTTCGTACGAAAAATCATCGAATTTAGCAATATTTTGACGTTTATCATCCCCTTTTCCTTCATGTGATTTAAACAAAATATCATCGAATTAGGCAATACTTTGCCGTTTTCCACGTTTTTGTGAATTTTCAGTCCATGGGTATTCATTCACTTATATACGATAAAAATGCTGCAAACACATAATTAATTAGATAATAACCTTAAATACTTCATTTTCAATCATCTATTTGTTTCTCGTTAAAATACTGAGTAAGATATTCAAAAGGGGAGAAGTTCGGTTTTATTGCATATATCGACGTTTCAGCCGGATTAGAGCGGTTTTACGTGTACATCTTCCCTCGTTAATATAAACGGAAAATCAAGAACATTTTAGTTATTTCTAATAAAAACACATTGTTTTTTATCATTTGTATTGGAAACAACATTGTCATATGTCTTTTCTTGGATCTAAATAATACGAAACCTCGCTCTATGATTTGAAGGTAATATCCTCAAATATGGTAAAATAGTAACTTTTTCACGTTTGTCATGTAGTTTGATATTACGTAAATATATTCATTTTTACCAATATTTCGATACTATTTCATGTAGTAAAGCGATATGTGATTTGGCCTTGAAATCTCAGAATTTCGCATAATATTGCATTTTAAGCAAGTTTTCTTGCATTTTGTTTCGTACGAAAAATCATCGAATTTAGCAATATTTTGACGTTTATCATCCCCTTTTCCTTCATGTGATTTAAACAAAATATCATCGAATTAGGCAATATTTTGCCGTTTTCCACGTTTTTGTGAATTTTCAGTCCATTAATTCATATATATACGATAAAAATGATGCAAACATATAATTGATTAGATAATAACCTTAAATACTTCATTTTCAATCATCTACTTGTTTCTCGTTAAAATACTGAGTAAGATGTTGAAAAGGGGAGAAGTTCGGTTTTTATTGCATATATCGACGTTTCAGCCGGATTAGAGCGGTTTAACGTGTACATCTTCCCTCGTTAATATAAACGGAAAATCAAGAACATTATAGTTAATTCTAATGAAAACACATTGTTTTTTATCATTTGTATTGGAAACAACATTGTCATATGTCTTTTCTTGGAACTAAATAATGCGAAACCTCGCTCTATGATTTGAAGGTAAAATCCTCAAATATGGTAAAATAGTGACTTTTTCACGTTAATCATGTAGTTTGATATTACGCAAATATATTCATTTTTATCAATATTTCGATACTATTTCATGTAGTATCACGATATGTGATTTGGCCTTCAAATCTCAGAATTTCGCATAATATTGCATTTTAAGCAAGTTTCCTTGCATTTTGTTTCGTACGAAAAATCATCGAATTTAGCAATATTTTGACGTTTATCATCCCCTTTTCCTTTATTTGATTTAAACAAAATATCATCGAATTAGGCAATATTTTTCCGTTTTTCCACGTTTTTGTGAATTTTCAGTCTATGGGTATTAATTCATTATATATACGATAAAAATGATGCAAACACATAATTGATTAGATAATAACCTTAAATACTTCATTTTCAATCAACTATTTGTTTCTCGTTAAAATACTGAGTAAGATATTGAAAAGGGGAGAAGTTCTGTTTTTATTGCATATATCGACGTTTCAGCCGGAATAGAGCGGTTTTACGTGTACATCTTCCATCAGTAATATAAACGGAAAATCGGGAACATTTTAGTAAATTCTAATGAAAACACATTGATTTTTATCATTTGTATTGGAAACAACATTGTCATATGTCTTTTCTTGGATCTAAATAATACGAAACCTCGCTCTATGATTCTAAGTTATAATCCTCAAATATGGTTAAATAGTGACTTTTTTCACGATTTGCAAGTAGTTTGATATTACGTAAATATATTCATTTTTACCAATATTTCGATACTATTTCATGTAGTATCACGATATGTGATTTGGCCTTGAAATCACAGAATTTCGCATAATATTGCATTTTAAGCAAGTTTTCTTGCATTTTGTTTCGTACGAAAAATCATCGAATTTAGCAGTATTTTGACGTTTATCATCCCCTTTTCCTTCATGTGATTTAAACAAAATATCATCGAATTAGGCAATATTTTGCCGTTTTCCACGTTTTTGTGAATTTTCAGTCCATGGGTATTAATTCATATATATACGATAAAAATGATCCAAACACATAATTAATTAGATAATAACCTTAAATACTTCATTTTCAATCATCTATTTGTTTCTCGTTAAAATACTGAGTAAGATATTCAAAAGGGGAGAAGTTCGGTTTTATTGCATATATCGACGTTTCAGCCGGATTAGAGCGGTTTTACGTGTACATCTTCCCTCGTTAATATAAACGGAAAATCAAGAACATTTTAGTTATTTCTAATAAAAACACATTGTTTTTTATCATTTGTATTGGAAACAACATTGTCATATGTCTTTTCTTGGATCTAAATAATACGAAACCTCGCTCTATGATTTGAAGGTAAAATCCTCAAATATGGTAAAATAGTAACTTTTTCACGTTTGTCATGTAGTTTGATATTACGTAAATATATTCATTTTTACCAATATTTCGATACTATTTCATGTAGTATCACGATATGTGATTTGGCCTTGAAATCTCAGAATTTCGCATAATATTGCATTTTAAGCAAGTTTTCTTGCATTTTGTTTCGTACGAAAAATCATCGAATTTAGCAATATTTTGACGTTTATCATCCCCTTTTCCTTCATGTGATTTAAACAAAACATCATCGAATTAGGCAATATTTTGCCGTTTTTCCACGTTTTTGTGAATTTTCAGTCCATGGGTATTAATTCATATATATACGATAAAAATGATGCAAACACATAATTGATTAGATAATAACCTTAAATACTTCATTTTCAATCAACTATTTGTTTCTCGTTAAAATACTGAGTAAGATATTGAAAAGGGGAGAAGTTCTGTTTTTATTGCATATATCGACGTTTCAGCCGGAATAGAGCGATTTTCGTGTACATCCTCCATCGGTAATATAAACGGAAAACCAGGAACATTTTTGTTAATTCTAATGAAAACACTTTGATTTTTATCATTTGTATTGGAAAAAACATTGTCATATGTCTTTTCTTGGATCCAAATAATACGAAACCTCGCTCTATGATTTGAAGTTAAAATCCTCAAATATGGTTAAATAGTGACTTTTTTCACGATTTTCATGTAGTTTGATATTACGTAAATATATTCATTTTTACCAATATTTCGATACTATTTCATGTAGTATCACGATATGTGATTTGGCCTTGAAATCTCAGAATTTCGCATAATATGGCATTTTAAGCAAGTTTTCTTGCATTTTGTTTCGTACGAAAAATCATCGAATTTAGCAATATTTTGACGTTTATCATCCCCTTTTCCTTCATGTGATTTAAACAAAATATCATCGAATTAGGCAATATTTTGCCGTTTTCCACGTTTTTGTGAATTTTCAGTCCATGGGTATTAATTCATATATATACGATAAAAATGATGCAAACATATAATTGATTAGATAATAACCTTAAATACTTCATTTTCAATCATCTACTTGTTTCTCGTTAAAATACTGAGTAAGATGTTGAAAAGGGGAGAAGTTCGGTTTTTATTGCATATATCGACGTTTCAGCCGGATTAGAGCGGTTTAACGTGTACATCTTCCCTCGTTAATATAAACGGAAAATCAAGAACATTATAGTTAATTCTAATGAAAACACATTGTTTTTTATCATTTGTATTGGAAACAACATTGTCATATGTCTTTTCTTGGAACTAAATAATGCGAAACCTCGCTCTATGATTTGAAGGTAAAATCCTCAAATATGGTAAAATAGTGACTTTTTCACGTTAATCATGTAGTTTGATATTACGCAAATATATTCATTTTTACCAATATTTCGATACTATTTCATGTAGTATCACGATATGTGATTTGCCCTTCAAATCTCAGAATTTCGCGTAATATTGCATTTTAAGCAAGTTTTCTTGCATTTTGTTTCGTACGAAAAATCATCGAATTTAGCAATATTTTGACGTTTATCATCCCCTTTTCCTTTATTTGATTTAAACAAAATATCATCGAATTAGGCAATATTTTGCCGTTTTTCCACGTTTTTGTGAATTTTCAGTCTATGGGTATTAATTCATTATATATACGATAAAAATGATGCAAACACATAATTGATTAGATAATAACCTTAAATACTTCATTTTCAATCAACTATTTGTTTCTCGTTAAAATACTGAGTAAGATATTGAAAAGGGGAGAAGTTCTGTTTTTATTGCATATATCGACGTTTCAGCCGGAATAGAGCGGTTTTACGTGTACATCTTCCATCAGTAATATAAACGGAAAATCAGGAACATTTTAGAAAATTCTAATGAAAACACATTGATTTTTATCATTTGTATTGGAAACAACATTGTCATATGTCTTTTCTTGGATCTAAATAATACGAAACCTCGCTCTATGATTCTAAGTTATAATCCTCAAATATGGTTAAATAGTGACTTTTTTCACGATTTGCATGTAGTTTGATATTACGTAAATATATGCATTTTTACCAATATTTCGATACTATTTCATGTAGTATCACGATATGTGATTTGGCCTTGAAATCACAGAATTTCGCATAATATTGCATTTTAAGCAAGTTTTCTTGCATTTTGTTTCGTACGAAAAATCATCGAATTTAGCAGTATTTTGACGTTTATCATCCCCTTTTCCTTCATGTGATTTAAACAAAATATCATCGAATTAGGCAATATTTTGCCGTTTTCCACGTTTTTGTGAATTTTCAGTCCATGGGTATTAATTCATATATATACGATAAAAATGATGCAAACACATAATTAATTAGATAATAACCTTAAATACTTCATTTTCAATCATCTATTTGTTTCTCGTTAAAATACTGAGTAAGATATTGAAACGGGGAGAAGTTCGGTTTTATTGCATATATCGACGTTTCAGCCGGATTAGAGCGGTTTTACGTTTACATCTTCCCTCGTTAATATAAACGGAAAATCAAGAACATTTTAGTTATTTCTAATAAAAACACATTGTTTTTTATCATTTGTATTGGAAACAACATTGTCATATGTCTTTTCTTGGATCTTAATAATACGAAACCTCGCTCTATGATTTGAAGGTAAAATCCTCAAATATGGTAAAATAGTAACTTTTTCACGTTAATCATGTAGTTTGATATTACGCAAATATATTCATTTTTACCAATATTCCGATACTATTTAATGTAGTATCAGGATATGTGATTTGCCCTTCAAGTCTCAGAATTTCGCGTAATATTGCATTTTAAGCAAGTTATCTTGCATTTTGTTTCGTACGAAAAATCATCGAATTTAGCAATATTTTGACGTTTATCATCCCCTTTTCCTTCATGTGATTTAAACAAAATATCATCGAATTAGGCAAAATTTTGCCGTTTTCCACGTTTTTGTGAATTTTCAGTGCATGGGTTTTAATTCATATATATACGATAAAAATGATGCAAACACATAATTGATTAGATAATAACATTAAATACTTCATTTTCAATCAACTATTTGTTTCTCGTTAAAATACTGAGTAAGATATTTAAGGGGAGAAGTTCTGTTTTTTATTGCATATATCGACGTTTCAGCCGGAATAGAGCGATTTTCGTGTACATCCTCCATCGGTAATATAAACGGAAAACCAGGAACATTTTAGTTAATTCTAATGAAAACACTTTGATTTTTATCATTTGTATTGGAAACAACATTGTCATATGTCTATTCTTGTATCCAAATAATACGAAACCTCGCTCTATAATTTGAAGGTAAAATCCTCAAATATGGTAAAATAGTAACTTTTTCACGTTAATCATGTAGTTTGATATTACGCAAATATATTCATTTTTACCAATATTTCGATACTATTTCATGTAGTATCACGATATGTGATTTGGCCTTCAAATCTCAGAGTTTCGCATAATATTGCATTTTAAGCAAGTTTCCTTGCATTTTGTTTCGTACGAAAAATCATCGAATTTAGCAATATTTTGACGTTTATCATCCCCTTTTCCTTTATTTGATTTAAACAAAATATCATCGAATTAGGCAATATTTTGCCGTTTTTCCACGTTTTTGTGAATTTTCAGTCTATGGGTATTAATTCATTATATATACGATAAAAATGATGCAAACACATAATTGATTAGATAATAACCTTAAATACTTCATTTTCAATCAACTATTTGTTTCTCGTTAAAATACTGAGTAAGATATTGAAAAGGGGAGAAGTTCTGTTTTTATTGCATATATCGACGTTTCAGCCGGAATAGAGCGGTTTTACGTGTACATCTTCCATCAGTAATATAAACGGAAAATCAGGAACATTTTAGTAAATTCTAATGAAAACACATTGGTTTTTATCATTTGTATTGGAAACAACATTGTCATATGTCTTTTCTTGGATCTAAATAATACGAAACCTCGCTCTATGATTCTAAGTTATAATCCTCAAATATGGTTAAATAGTGACTTTTTTCACGATTTGCATGTAGTTTGATATTACGTAAATATATTCATTTTTACCAATATTTCGATACTATTTCATGTAGTATCACGATATGTGATTTGGCCTTGAAATCTCAGAATTTCGAATAATATTGCATTTTAAGCAAGTTTTCTTGCATTTTGTTTCGTATGAAAAATCATCGAATTTAGCAATATTTTGACGTTTATCATCCCCTTTTCCTTTATGTGATTTAAGCAAAATATCATCGAATTAGGCAATATTTTGCCGTTTTCCACGTTTTTGTGAATTTTCAGTCCATGGGTATTAATTCATATATATACGATAAAAATGATGCAAACACATAATTAATTAGATAATAACCTTAAATACTTCATTTTCAATCATCTATTTGTTTCTCGTTAAAATACTGAGTAAGATATTGAAAAGGGGAGAAGTTCGGTTTTTATTGCATATATCGACGTTTCAGCCGGATTAGAGCGGTTTTACGTGTACATCTTCCCTCGTTAATATAAACGGAAAATCAAGAACATTATAGTTAATTCTGATGAAAACACATTGATTTTTGTCATTTGTATTGGAAACAACATTGTCATATGTCTTTTCTTGGATCTAAATAATACGAAACCTCGCTCTATGATTCTAAGTTATAATCCTCAAATATGGTTAAATAGTGACTTTTTTCACGATTTTCATGTAGTTTGATATTACGTAAATATAGTCATTTTTACCAATATTTCGATACTATTTCATGTAGTATCACGATATGTGATTTGGCCTTGAAATTTCAGAATTTCGCATAATATTGCATTTTAAGCAAATTTTCTTGCATTTTGTTTCGTACGAAAAATCATCGAATTTAGCAATATTTTGACGTTTATCATCCCCTTTTCCTTCATGTGATTTAAACAAAATATCATCGAATTAGGCAATATTTTGCCGTTTTCCACGTTTTTGTGAATTTTCAGTCCATGGGTATTAATTCATATATATACGATAAAAATGATGCAAACATATAATTGATTAGATAATAACCTTAAATACTTCATTTTCAATCATCTACTTGTTTCTCGTTAAAATACTGAGTAAGATGTTTAAAAGGGGAGAAGTTCGGTTTTTATTGCATATATCGACGTTTCAGCCGGATTAGAGCGGTTTAACGTGTACATCTTCCCTCGTTAATATAAACGGAAAATCAAGAACATTATAGTTAATTCTAATGAAAACACATTGTTTTTTATCATTTGTATTGGAAACAACATTGTCATATGTCTTTTCTTGGAACTAAATAATGCGAAACCTCGCTCTATGATTTGAAGGTAAAATCCTCAAATATGGTAAAATAGTGACTTTTTCACGTTAATCATGTAGTTTGATATTACGCAAATATATTCATTTTTACCAATATTTCGATACTATTTCATGTAGTATCACGATATGTGATTTGGCCTTCAAATCTCAGAATTTCGCATAATATTGCATTTTAAGCAAGTTTCCTTGCATTTTGTTTCGTACGAAAAATCATCGAATTTAGCAATATTTTGACGTTTATCATCCCCTTTTCCTTTATTTGATTTAAACAAAATATCATCGAATTAGGCAATATTTTGCCGTTTTTCCACGTTTTTGTGAATTTTCAGTCTATGGGTATTAATTCATTATATATACGATAAAAATGATGCAAACACATAATTGATTAGATAATAACCTTAAATACTTCATTTTCAATCAACTATTTGTTTCTCGTTAAAATACTGAGTAAGATATTGAAAAGGGGAGAAGTTCTGTTTTTATTGCATATATCGACGTTTCAGCCGGAATAGAGCGGTTTTACGTGTACATCTTCCATCAGTAATATAAACGGAAAATCAGGAACATTTTAGTAAATTCTAATGAAAACACATTGATTTTTATCATTTGTATTGGAAACAACATTGTCATATGTCTTTTCTTGGATCTAAATAATACGAAACCTCGCTCTATGATTCTAAGTTATAATCCTCAAATATGGTTAAATAGTGACTTTTTTCACGATTTGCATGTAGTTTGATATTACGTAAATATATTCATTTTTACCAATATTTCGATACTATTTCATGTAGTATCACGATATGTGATTTGGCCTTGAAATCACAGAATTTCGCATAATATTGCATTTTAAGCAAGTTTTCTTGCATTTTGTTTCGTACGAAAAATCATCGAATTTAGCAGTATTTTGACGTTTATCATCCCCTTTTCCTTCATGTGATTTAAACAAAATATCATCGAATTAGGCAATATTTTGCCGTTTTCCAGGTTTTTGTGAATTTTCAGTCCATGGGTATTAATTCATATATATACGATAAAAATGATGCAAACACATAATTAATTAGATAATAACCTTAAATACTTCATTTTCAATCATCTATTTGTTTCTCGTTAAAATACTGAGTAAGATATTGAAACGGGGAGAAGTTCGGTTTTATTGCATATATCGACGTTTCAGCCGGATTAGAGCGGTTTTACGTTTACATCTTCCCTCGTTAATATAAACGGAAAATCAAGAACATTTTAGTTATTTCTAATAAAAACACATTGTTTTTTATCATTTGTATTGGAAACAACATTGTCATATGTCTTTTCTTGGATCTTAATAATACGAAACCTCGCTCTATGATTTGAAGGTAAAATCCTCAAATATGGTAAAATAGTAACTTTTTCACGTTAATCATGTAGTTTGATATTACGCAAATATATTCACTTTTACCAATATTCCGATACTATTTAATGTAGTATCAGGATATGTGATTTGCCCTTCAAGTCTCAGAATTTCGCGTAATATTGCATTTTAAGCAAGTTATCTTGCATTTTGTTTCGTACGAAAAATCATCGAATTTAGCAATATTTTGACGTTTATCATCCCCTTTTCCTTCATGTGATTTAAACAAAATATCATCGAATTAGGCAATATTTTGCCGTTTTTCCACGTTTTTGTGAATTTTCAGTCCATGGGTATTAATTCATATATATACGATAAAAATGATGCAAACACATAATTGATTAGATAATAACCTTAAATACTTCATTTTCAATCAACTATTTGTTTCTCGTTAAAATACTGAGTAAGATATTGAAAAGGGGAGAAGTTCTGTTTTTATTGCATATATCGACGTTTCAGCCGGAATAGAGCGATTTTCGTGTACATCCTCCATCGGTAATATAAACGGAAAACCAGGAACATTTTAGTTAATTCTAATGAAAACACTTTGATTTTTATCATTTGTATTGGAAACAACATTGTCATATGTCTTTTCTTGGATCCAAATAATACGAAACCTCGCTCTATGATTTGAAGTTAAAATCCTCAAATATGGTTAAATAGTGACTTTTTTCACGTTTGTCATGTAGTTTGATATTACGTAAATATATTCATTTTTACCAATATTTCGATACTATTTCATGTAGTATCACGATATGTGATTTGGCCTTGAAATCTCAGAATTTCGCATAATATTGCATTTTAAGCAAGTTTTCTTGCATTTTGTTTCGTACGAAAAATCATCGAATTTAGCAATATTTTGACGTTTATCATCCCCTTTTCCTTCATGTGATTTAAACAAAATATCATCGAATTAGGCAATATTTTGCCGTTTTCCAAGTTTCTGTGAATTTTCAGTCCATGGGTATTAATTCATATATATACGATAAAAATGATGCAAACACATAATTGATTAGATAATAACCTTAAATACTTCATTTTCAATCATCTACTTGTTTCTCGTTAAAATACTGAGTAAGATGTTGAAAAGGGGAGAAGTTCGGTTTTATTGCATATATCGACGTTTCAGCCGGATTAGAGCGGTTTTACGTGTACATCTTCCCTCGTTAATATAAACGGAAAATCAAGAACATTTTAGTTATTTCTAAAAAAACACATTGTTTTTTATCATTTGTATTGGAAACAACATTGTCATATGTCTTTTCTTGGATCTAAATAATACGAAACCTCGCTCTATGATTTGAAGTTAAAATCCTCAAATATGGTTATATTGTGACTTTTTTCACGTTTTTCATGTAGTTTGATATTACGTAAATATATTCATTTTTACCAATATTTCGATACTATTTCATGTAGTATCACGATATGTGATTTGGCCTTCAAATCTCAGAATTTCGCATAATATTGCATTTTAAGCAAGTTTTCTTGCATTTTGTTTCGTACGAAAAATCATCGAATTTAGCAATATTTTAACGTTTATCATCTCCTTTTCCTTCATGTGATTTAAACAAAATATCATTGAATTAGGCAATATTTTGCCGTTTTCCACGTTTTTGTGAATTTTCCGTCCATGGGTATTAATTCATATATATATACGATAAAAATGATGCAAACACATAATTGATTAGATAATAACCTTAAATACTTCATTTTCAATCATCTATTTGTTTCTCGTTAAAATACTGAGTAAGATATTGAAAAGGGGAGAAGTTCGGTTTTATTGCATATATCGACGTTTCAGCCGGATTAGAGCGGTTTTACGTGTACATCTTCCATCATTAATATAAACGGAAAATCAAGAACATTATAGTTAATTCTAATGAAAACACATTGTTTTTTATCATTTGTATTGGAAACAACATTGTCATATGTCTTTTCTTGGATCTAAATAATACGAAACCTCGCTCTATGATTTGAAGTTAAAATCCTCAAATATGGTTATATAGTGACTTTTTTCACGTTTTTCATGTAGTTTGATATTAGGTAAATATATTCATTTTTACCAATATTTCGATACTATTTCATGTAGTATCACGATATGTGATTTGGCCTTGAAATCTCAGAATTTCGCATAATATTACATTTTAAGCAAGTTTCTTGCATTTTGTTTCGTACGGAAAATCATCGAATTTAGCAATATTTTGACGTTTATCATCTCCTTTTCCTTCATGTGATTTAAACAAAATATCGTCGAATTAGGCAATATTTTGCCGTTTTCCACGTTTTTGTCAATTTTCAGTCCATGGGTTTTAATTCATATATATACGATAAAAATGATGCAAACACATAATTGATTAGATAATAACCTTAAATACTTCATTTTCAATCAACTATTTGTTTCTCGTTAAAATACTGAGTAAGATACTGAAAAGGGGAGAAGTTCGGTTTTTATTGCATATATCGACGTTTCAGCCGGATTAGAGCGGTTTTACGTGTACATCTTCCATCAGTAATATAAACGGAAAATCAGGAACATTTTAGTTAATTCTAATGAAAACACATTGATTTTTATCATTTGTATTGAAAACAACATTGTCATATGTCTTTTCTTGGATCTAAATAATACGAAACCTCGCTCTATGATTTGAAGTTAAAATCCTCAAATATGGTTATATTGTGACTTTTTTCACGTTTTTCATGTAGTTTGATATTACGTAAATATATTCATTTTTACCAATATTTCGATACTATTTCATGTAGTATCACCATATGTGATTTGGCCTTCAAATCTCAGAATTTCGCATAATATTGCATTTTAAGCAAGTTTTCTTGCATTTTGCTTCGTACGAAAAATCATCGAATTTAGCAATATTTTAACGTTTATCATCTCCTTTTCCTTCATGTGATTTAAACAAAATATCATCGAATTAGGCAATATTTTGCCGTTTTCCACGGTTTTGTGAATTTTCCGTCCATGGGTATTAATTCATATATATATACGATAAAAATGATGCAAACACATAATTGATTAGATAATAACCTTAAATACTTCATTTTCAATCAACTATTTGTTTCTCGTTAAAATACTGAGTAAGATATTGAAAAGGGGAGAAGTTCTGTTTTTATTGCATATATCGACGTTTCAGCCGGAATAGAGCGGTTTTACGTGTACATCTTCCATCAGTAATATAAACGGAAAATCAGGATCATTTTAGTTAATTCTAATGAAAACACATTGATTTTTATCATTTGTATTGGAAACAACATTGTCATATGTCTTTTCTTGGATCTAAATAATACGAAACCTCGCTCTATGATTCTAAGTTATAATCCTCAAATATGGTTAAATAGTGACTTTTTTCACGATTTTCATGTAGTTTGATATTACGTAAATATATTCATTTTTACCAATATTTTGATACTATTTCATGTAGTATCACGATATGTGATTTGGCCTTGAAATCTCAGAATTTCGAATAATATTGCATTTTAAGCAAGTTTTCTTGCATTTTGTTTCGTACGAAAAATCATCGAATTTAGCAATATTTTGACGTTTATCATCCCCTTTTCCTTCATGTGATTTAAACAAAATATCATCGAATTAGGCAATATTTTACCGTTTTCTACGTTTTTGTGAATTTTCAGTCCATGGGTATTAATTCATATATATACGATAAAAATGATGCAAACACATAATTGATTAGATAATAACCTTAAATACTTCATTTTCAATCATCTATTTGTTTCTCGTTAAAATACTGAGTAAGATGTTGAAAAGGGGAGAAGTTCGGTTTTTATTGCATATATCGACGTTTCAGAGGGATTAGAGCGGTTTTACGTGTACATCTTCCCTCGGTAATATAAACGGAAAATCAAGAACATTATAGTTAATTCTAATGAAAACACATTGTTTTTTATCATTTGTATTGGAAACAACATTGTCATATGTCTTTTCTTGGAACTAAATAATACGAAACCTCGCTCTATGATTTGAAGTTAAAATCCTCAAATATGGTTATATAGTGACTTTTTTCACTTTTTCATGTAGTTTGATATTACGTAAATATATTCATTTTTACCAATATTTCGATACTATTTCATGTAGTATCACGATATGTGATTTGGCCTTCAAATCTCAGAATTTCGCATAATATTGCATTTTAAGCAAGTTTTCTTGCATTTTGCTTCCTACGAAAAATCATCGAATTTAGCAATATTTTAACGTTGATCATCTCCTTTTCCTTCATGTGATTTAAACAAAATATCATCGAATTAGGCAATATTTTGCCGTTTTCCACGTTTTTGTGAATTTTCCGTCCATGGGTATGAATTCATATATATATACGATAAAAATGATGCAAACACATAATTGATTAGATAATAACCTTAAATACTTCATTTTTAATCATCTATTTGTTTCTCTTTAAAATACTGAGTAAGATATTGAAAAGGGGAGAAGTTCGGTTTTTATTGCATATATCGACGTTTCAGCCGGATTAGAGCGGTTTTACGTGTACATCTTCCATCGTTAATATAAACGGAAAATCAAGAACATTATAGTTAATTCTAATGAAAACACATTGTTTTTTATTATTTGTATTGGAAACAACATTGTCATATGTCCTTTCTTGGATCTAAATAATACGAAACCTCGCTCTATGATTTGAAGTTAAAATCCTCAAATATGGTTATATAGTGACTTTTTTCAAGTTTTTCATGTAGTTTGATATTACGTATATATATTCATTTTTACCAATATTTCGATACTATTTCATGTAGTATCACGATATGTGATTTGGCCTTCAAATCTCAGAATTTCGCATAATATTGCATTTTAAGCAAGTTTTCTTGCATTTTGTTTCGTACGAAAAATCATCGAATATAGCAATATTTTGACGTTTATCATCTCCTTTTCCTTCATGTGATTTAAACAAAATATCATCGAATTAGGCAATATTTTGCCGTTTTCCACGTTTTTGTGAATTTTCAGTCCATGGGTTTTAATTCATATATATACGATAAAAATGATGCAAACACATAATTGATTAGATAATAACCTTAAATACTTCATTTTCAATCAACTATTTCTTTCTCGTAAAATACTGAGTAAGATATTGATAGGCGGAGAAGTTCTGATTTTATTGCATATATCCACGTTTCAGCCGGAATAGAGCGGTTTTCGTGTACATCTTCCATCGGTAATATAAACGGAAAATCAGGAACATTTTAGTTAATTCTAATGAAAACACATTGATTTTTATCATTTGTATTGGAAACAACATTGTCATATGTCTTTTCTTGGATCTAAATAATACGAAACCTCGCTCTATGATTTGAAGGAAAAATCCTCAAATATGGTAAAATAGTAACCTTTTCACGTTAATCATGTAGTTTGATATTACACAAATATATTCATTTTTACCAATATTCCGATACTATTTCATGTAGTATCACGATATGTGATTTGCCCTTCAAATCTCAGAATTTCGCGTAATATTGCATTTTAAGCAAGTTTTCTTGCATTTTGTTTCGTACGAAAAATCATCGAATTTAGCAATATTTTGACGTTTATCATCCCCTTTTCCTTCATGTGATTTAAACAAAATATAATCGAATTAGGCAATATTTTGCCGTTTTCCACGTTTTTGTGAATTTTCAGTCCATGGGTATTAATTCATATATATACGATAAAAATGATGCAAACACATAATTAATTAGATAATAACCTTAAATACTTCATTTTCAATCATCTATTTGTTTCTCGTTAAAATACTGAGTAAGATATTGAAAAGGGGAGAAGTTCGGTTTTTATTGCATATATCGACGTTTCAGCCGGATTAGAACGGTTTTACGTGTACATCTTCCTTCGTTAATATAAACGGAAAATCAAGAACATTATAGTTAATTCTAATAAAAACACATTGTTTTTTATCATTTGTATTGGAAAAAACATTGTCATATGTCTTTTCTTGGAACTAAATAATACGAAACCTCGCTCTATGATTTGAAGTTAAAATCCTCAAATATGGTTATATAGTGACTTTTTTCACTTTTTCATGTAGTTTGATATTACGTAAATATATTCATTTTTACCAATATTTCGATACTATTTCATGTAGTATCACGATATGTGATTTGGCCTTCAAATCTCAGAATTTCGCATAATATTGCATTTTAAGCAAGTTTTCTTGCATTTTGCTTCCTACGAAAAATCATCGAATTTAGCAATATTTTAACGTTGATCATCTCCTTTTCCTTCATGTGATTTAAACAAAATATCATCGAATTAGGCAATATTTTGCCGTTTTCCACGTTTTTGTGAATTTTCCGTCCATGGGTATGAATTCATATATATATACGATAAAAATGATGCAAACACATAATTGATTAGATAATAACCTTAAATACTTCATTTTTAATCATCTATTTGTTTCTCTTTAAAATACTGAGTAAGATATTGAAAAGGGGAGAAGTTCGGTTTTTATTGCATATATCGACGTTTCAGCCGGATTAGAGCGGTTTTACGTGTACATCTTCCATCGTTAATATAAACGGAAAATCAAGAACATTATAGTTAATTCTAATGAAAACACATTGTTTTTTATCATTTGTATTGGAAACAACATTGTCATATGTCCTTTCTTGGATCTAAATAATACGAAACCTCGCTCTATGATTTGAAGTTAAAATCCTCAAATATGGTTATATAGTGACTTTTTTCAAGTTTTTCATGTAGTTTGATATTACGTATATATATTCATTTTTACCAATATTTCGATACTATTTCATGTAGTATCACGATATGTGATTTGGCCTTCAAATCTCAGAATTTCGCATAATATTGCATTTTAAGCAAGTTTTCTTGCATTTTGTTTCGTACGAAAAATCATCGAATATAGCAATATTTTGACGTTTATCATCTCCTTTTCCTTCATGTGATTTAAACAAAATATCATCGAATTAGGCAATATTTTGCCGTTTTCCACGTTTTTGTGAATTTTCAGTCCATGGGTTTTAATTCATATATATACGATAAAAATGATGCAAACACATAATTGATTAGATAATAACCTTAAATACTTCATTTTCAATCAACTATTTCTTTCTCGTAAAATACTGAGTAAGATATTGATAGGCGGAGAAGTTCTGATTTTATTGCATATATCCACGTTTCAGCCGGAATAGAGCGGTTTTCGTGTACATCTTCCATCGGAAATATAAACGGAAAATCAGGAACATTTTAGTTAATTCTAATGAAAACACATTTTTTTATCATTTGTATCATTTATCATTTTTATCATTTTTATCATTTGTATTGGAAACAACATTGTCATATGTCTTTTCTTGGATCTAAATAATACGAAACATCGCTCTATGATTTGAAGGAAAAATCCTCAAATATGGTAAAATAGTAACCTTTTCAAGTTAATCATGTAGTTTGATATTACACAAATATATTCATTTTTACCAATATTCCGATACTATTTCATGTAGTATCACGATATGTGATTTGCCCTTCAAATCTCAGAATTTCGCGTAATATTGCATTTTAAGCAAGTTTTCTTGCATTTTGTTTCGTACGAAAAATCATCGAATTAAGCAATATTTTGACGTTTATCATCCCCTTTTCCTTCATGTGATTTAAACAAAATATCATCGAATTAGGCAATATTTTGCCGTTTTTCCACGTTTTTTTAATTTTCAGTCCATTCATATATATACGATAAAAATGATGCAAACACATAATTGATTAGATAATAACCTTAAATACTTCATTTTCAATCAACTATTTGTTTCTCGTTAAAATACTGAGTAAGATATTGAAAAGGGGAGAAGTTCTGTTTTTATTGCATATATCGACGTTTCAGCCGGAATAGAGCGATTTTCGTGTACATCTTCCATCGGTAATATAAACTGAAAACCAGGAACATTTTAGTTAATTCTAATGAAAACACATTGATTTTTATCATTTGTATTGGAAACAACATTGTCATATATCTTTTCTTGGATCTAAATAATACGAAACCTCGCTCTATGATTTGAAGGTAAAATCCTCATATATGGTAAAATAACAACTTTTTCACGTTAATCATGTAGTTTGATATTACACAAATATATTCATTTTTACAAATATTCCGATACTATTTCATGTAGTATCACGATATGTGATTTGCCCTTCAAATCTCAGAATTTCGCGTAATATTGCATTTTAAGCAAGTTTTCTTGCATTTTGTTTCGTACGAAAAATCATCGAATTTAGCAATATTTTGACGTTGATCATCCCCTTTTCCTTCATGTGATTTAAACAAAATATCATCGAATTAGGCAATATTTTGCCGTTTTTCCACGTTTTTTGAATTTTCAGTCCATGGGTTGAATTCATATATATACGATAAAAATGATGCAAACACATAATTGATTAGATAATAACCTTAAATACTTCATTTTTAATCATCTATTTGTTTCTCATTAAAATACTGAGTAAGATATTGAAAAGGGGAGAAGTTCTGTTTTTATTGCATATATCGACGTTTCAGCCGGAATAGAGCGATTTTCGTGTACATCTTCCATCGGTAATATAAACGGAAAACCAGGAACATTTTAGTTAATTCTAATGAAAACACTTTGACTTTTATCATTTGTATTGGAAACAACATTGTCATATGTCTTTTCTTGGATCCTAAATAATACGAAACCTCGCTCTATGATTTGAAGTTAAAATCCTCAAATATGGTTAAATAGTGACTTTTTCACGTTTATCATGTAGTTTGATATTACGTAAATATATTCATTTTTACCAATATTTCGATACTATTTCATGTAGTATCACGATATGTGATTTGGCCTTGAAATCTCAGAATTTCGCATAATATTGCATTTTAAGCAAGTTTTCTTGCATTTTGTTTCGTACGGAAAATCATCGAATTTAGCAATATTTTGACGTTTATCATCCCCTTTTCCTTCATGTGATTTAAACAAAACATCATCGAATTAGGCAATATTTTGCCGTTTTCCACGTTTTTGTGAATTTTCAGTCCATGGGTATTAATTCATATATATACGATAAAAATGATGCAAACACATAATTGATTAGATAATAACCTTAAATACTTCATTTTCAATCATCTATTTGTTTCTTGTTAAATTACTGAGTAAGATATTGAAAAGGGGAGAAGTTCCGTTTTTATTGCATATATCGACGTTTCAGCCGGATTAGAGCGGTTTTACGTGTACATCTTCCCTCGTTAATATAAACGGAAAATCAAGAACATTTTAGTTATTTCTAATGAAAACACATTGTTTTTTATCATTTGTATTGGAAACAACATTGTCATATGTCTTTTCTTGGATCTAAATAATACGAAACCTCGCTCTATGATTTGAAGGTAAAATCCTCATATATGGTAAAATAGTAACTTTTTCACGTTAATCATGTAGTTTGATATTACACAAATATATTCATTTTTACCAATATTCCGATACTATTTCATGTAGTATCACGATATGTGATTTGCCCTTCAAATCTCAGAATTTCGCGTAATATTGCATTTTAAGCAAGTTTCTTTGCATTTTGTTTCGTACAAAAAATCATCGAATTTAGCAATATTTTGACGTTTATCATCCCCTTTTCCTTCATGTGATTTAAACAAAATATCATCATATTAGGCAATATTTTGCCGTTTTTCCACGTTTTTTGAATTTTCAGTCCATGGGTATTAATTCATTATATATACGATAAAAATGATGCAAACACATAATTGATTAGATAATAACCTTAAATACTTCATTTTCAATCAACTATTTGTTTCTCGTTAAAATACTGAGTGAGATATTGAAAAGGGGAGAAGTTCTGTTTTTATTGCATATATCGACGTTTCAGCCGGAATAGAGCGATTTCCGTGTACATCTTCCATCAGGTAATATAAACAGAAAATCAGGAACATTTTAGTTAATTCTAATGAAAACACATTTGATTTTTATCATTTGTATTGGAAACAACATTGTCATATGTCTTTTCTTGGATCCTAAATAATACGAAACCTCGCTCTACTGATTCTGAAGTTATAAATCCTGAAATATGGTTAAATAGTGACTTTTTTCACGATTTGTCATGTAGTTTGATATTACGTAAATATATTCATTTTTACCAATATTTCGATACTATTTCATGTAGTATCACGATATGTGATTTGGCCTTGAAATCTCAGAATTTCGAATAATATTGCATTTTAAGCAAGTTTTCTTGCATTTTGTTTCGTACTGAAAAATCATCGAATTTAGCAATATTTTGACGTTTATCATCCCCTTTTCCTTCATGTGATTTAAAGCAAAATATCATCGAATTAGGCAATATTTTGCCGTTTTCCACGTTTTTGTGAATTTTCAGTCCATGGGTATTAATTCATATATATACGATAAAAATGATGCAAACACATAATTAATTAGATAATAACCTTAAATACTTCATTTTCAATCATCTATTTGTTTCTCGTTAAAATACTGAGTAAGATATTTAAAAGGGGAGAAGTTCGGTTTTATTGCATATATCGACGTTTCAGCCGGATTAGAGCGGTTTTACGTGTACATCTTCCCTCGTTAATATAAACGGAAAATCAAGAACATTATAGTTATTTCTGATAAAACACATTGTTTTTATCATTTGTATTGGAAACAACATTGTCATATGTCTTTTCTTGGATCTAAATAATACGAAACCTCGCTCTATGATTCTGAAGGTATAAATCCTCAAATATGGTAAATAGTAACTTTTTCACGATTTAATCATGTAGTTTGATATTACGCAAATATAGTCATTTTTACCAATATTCCGATACTATTTAATGTAGTATCAGGATATGTGATTTGGCCTTGCAAGTCTCAGAATTTCGCGTAATATTGCATTTTAAGCAAGTTTTCTTGCATTTTGTTTCGTACGAAAAATCATCGAATTTAGCAATATTTTGACGTTTATCATCCCCTTTTCCTTCATGTGATTTAAACAAAATATCATCGAATTAGGCAATATTTTGCCGTTTTCCACGTTTTTGTGAATTTTCAGTCCATGGGTATTAATTCATATATATACGATAAAAATGATGCAAACATATAATTGATTAGATAATAACCTTAAATACTTCATTTTCAATCAATCTACTTGTTTCTCGTTAAAATACTGAGTAAGATGTTTAAAAGGGGAGAAGTTCGGTTTTATTGCATATATCGACGTTTCAGCCGGATTAGAGCGGTTTAACGTGTACATCTTCCCTCGTTAATATAAACGGAAAATCAAGAACATTATAGTTAATTCTAATGAAAAACACATTGTTTTTTATCATTTGTATTGGAAACAACATTGTCATATGTCTTTTCTTGGAACTAAATAATGCGAAACCTCGCTCTATGATTTGAAGGTAAAATCCTCAAATATGGTAAAATAGTGACTTTTTCACGTTAATCATGTAGTTTGATATTACGCAAATATATTCATTTTTACCAATATTTCGATACTATTTCATGTAGTATCACGATATGTGATTTGGCCTTCAAATCTCAGAATTTCGCATAATATTGCATTTTAAGCAAGTTTCCTTGCATTTTGTTTCGTACGAAAAATCATCGAATTTAGCAATATTTTGACGTTTATCATCCCCTTTTCCTTTATTTGATTTAAACAAAATATCATCGAATTAGGCAATATTTTGCCGTTTTTCCACGTTTTTGTGAATTTTCAGTCTATGGGTATTAATTCATTATATATACGATAAAAATGATGCAAACACATAATTGATTAGATAATAACCTTAAATACTTCATTTTCAATCAACTATTTGTTTCTCGTTAAAATACTGAGTAAGATATTGAAAAGGGGAGAAGTTCTGTTTTTATTGCATATATCGACGTTTCAGCCGGAATAGAGCGGTTTTACGTGTACATCTTCCATCAGTAATATAAACGGAAAATCAGGAACATTTTAGTAAATTCTAATGAAAACACATTGATTTTTATCATTTGTATTGGAAACAACATTGTCATATGTCTTTTCTTGGATCTAAATAATACGAAACCTCGCTCTATGATTCTAAGTTATAATCCTCAAATATGGTTAAATAGTGACTTTTTTCACGATTTGCATGTAGTTTGATATTACGTAAATATATTCATTTTTACCAATATTTCGATACTATTTCATGTAGTATCACGATATGTGATTTGGCCTTGAAATCACAGAATTTCGCATAATATTGCATTTTAAGCAAGTTTTCTTGCATTTTGTTTCGTACGAAAAATCATCGAATTTAGCAGTATTTTGACGTTTATCATCCCCTTTTCCTTCATGTGATTTAAACAAAATATCATCGAATTAGGCAATATTTTGCCGTTTTCCAGGTTTTTGTGAATTTTCAGTCCATGGGTATTAATTCATATATATACGATAAAAATGATGCAAACACATAATTAATTAGATAATAACCTTAAATACTTCATTTTCAATCATCTATTTGTTTCTCGTTAAAATACTGAGTAAGATATTGAAACGGGGAGAAGTTCGGTTTTATTGCATATATCGACGTTTCAGCCGGATTAGAGCGGTTTTACGTTTACATCTTCCCTCGTTAATATAAACGGAAAATCAAGAACATTTTAGTTATTTCTAATAAAAACACATTGTTTTTTATCATTTGTATTGGAAACAACATTGTCATATGTCTTTTCTTGGATCTTAATAATACGAAACCTCGCTCTATGATTTGAAGGTAAAATCCTCAAATATGGTAAAATAGTAACTTTTTCACGTTAATCATGTAGTTTGATATTACGCAAATATATTCACTTTTACCAATATTCCGATACTATTTAATGTAGTATCAGGATATGTGATTTGCCCTTCAAGTCTCAGAATTTCGCGTAATATTGCATTTTAAGCAAGTTATCTTGCATTTTGTTTCGTACGAAAAATCATCGAATTTAGCAATATTTTGACGTTTATCATCCCCTTTTCCTTCATGTGATTTAAACAAAATATCATCGAATTAGGCAATATTTTGCCGTTTTTCCACGTTTTTGTGAATTTTCAGTCCATGGGTATTAATTCATATATATACGATAAAAATGATGCAAACACATAATTGATTAGATAATAACCTTAAATACTTCATTTTCAATCAACTATTTGTTTCTCGTTAAAATACTGAGTAAGATATTGAAAAGGGGAGAAGTTCTGTTTTTATTGCATATATCGACGTTTCAGCCGGAATAGAGCGATTTTCGTGTACATCCTCCATCGGTAATATAAACGGAAAACCAGGAACATTTTAGTTAATTCTAATGAAAACACTTTGATTTTTATCATTTGTATTGGAAACAACATTGTCATATGTCTTTTCTTGGATCCAAATAATACGAAACCTCGCTCTATGATTTGAAGTTAAAATCCTCAAATATGGTTAAATAGTGACTTTTTTCACGTTTGTCATGTAGTTTGATATTACGTAAATATATTCATTTTTACCAATATTTCGATACTATTTCATGTAGTATCACGATATGTGATTTGGCCTTGAAATCTCAGAATTTCGCATAATATTGCATTTTAAGCAAGTTTTCTTGCATTTTGTTTCGTACGAAAAATCATCGAATTTAGCAATATTTTGACGTTTATCATCCCCTTTTCCTTCATGTGATTTAAACAAAATATCATCGAATTAGGCAATATTTTGCCGTTTTCCAAGTTTCTGTGAATTTTCAGTCCATGGGTATTAATTCATATATATACGATAAAAATGATGCAAACACATAATTGATTAGATAATAACCTTAAATACTTCATTTTCAATCATCTACTTGTTTCTCGTTAAAATACTGAGTAAGATGTTGAAAAGGGGAGAAGTTCGGTTTTATTGCATATATCGACGTTTCAGCCGGATTAGAGCGGTTTTACGTGTACATCTTCCCTCGTTAATATAAACGGAAAATCAAGAACATTTTAGTTATTTCTAAAAAAACACATTGTTTTTTATCATTTGTATTGGAAACAACATTGTCATATGTCTTTTCTTGGATCTAAATAATACGAAACCTCGCTCTATGATTTGAAGTTAAAATCCTCAAATATGGTTATATTGTGACTTTTTTCACGTTTTTCATGTAGTTTGATATTACGTAAATATATTCATTTTTACCAATATTTCGATACTATTTCATGTAGTATCACGATATGTGATTTGGCCTTCAAATCTCAGAATTTCGCATAATATTGCATTTTAAGCAAGTTTTCTTGCATTTTGTTTCGTACGAAAAATCATCGAATTTAGCAATATTTTAACGTTTATCATCTCCTTTTCCTTCATGTGATTTAAACAAAATATCATTGAATTAGGCAATATTTTGCCGTTTTCCACGTTTTTGTGAATTTTCCGTCCATGGGTATTAATTCATATATATATACGATAAAAATGATGCAAACACATAATTGATTAGATAATAACCTTAAATACTTCATTTTCAATCATCTATTTGTTTCTCGTTAAAATACTGAGTAAGATATTGAAAAGGGGAGAAGTTCGGTTTTATTGCATATATCGACGTTTCAGCCGGATTAGAGCGGTTTTACGTGTACATCTTCCATCATTAATATAAACGGAAAATCAAGAACATTATAGTTAATTCTAATGAAAACACATTGTTTTTTATCATTTGTATTGGAAACAACATTGTCATATGTCTTTTCTTGGATCTAAATAATACGAAACCTCGCTCTATGATTTGAAGTTAAAATCCTCAAATATGGTTATATAGTGACTTTTTTCACGTTTTTCATGTAGTTTGATATTAGGTAAATATATTCATTTTTACCAATATTTCGATACTATTTCATGTAGTATCACGATATGTGATTTGGCCTTGAAATCTCAGAATTTCGCATAATATTACATTTTAAGCAAGTTTCTTGCATTTTGTTTCGTACGGAAAATCATCGAATTTAGCAATATTTTGACGTTTATCATCTCCTTTTCCTTCATGTGATTTAAACAAAATATCGTCGAATTAGGCAATATTTTGCCGTTTTCCACGTTTTTGTCAATTTTCAGTCCATGGGTTTTAATTCATATATATACGATAAAAATGATGCAAACACATAATTGATTAGATAATAACCTTAAATACTTCATTTTCAATCAACTATTTGTTTCTCGTTAAAATACTGAGTAAGATACTGAAAAGGGGAGAAGTTCGGTTTTTATTGCATATATCGACGTTTCAGCCGGATTAGAGCGGTTTTACGTGTACATCTTCCATCAGTAATATAAACGGAAAATCAGGAACATTTTAGTTAATTCTAATGAAAACACATTGATTTTTATCATTTGTATTGAAAACAACATTGTCATATGTCTTTTCTTGGATCTAAATAATACGAAACCTCGCTCTATGATTTGAAGTTAAAATCCTCAAATATGGTTATATTGTGACTTTTTTCACGTTTTTCATGTAGTTTGATATTACGTAAATATATTCATTTTTACCAATATTTCGATACTATTTCATGTAGTATCACCATATGTGATTTGGCCTTCAAATCTCAGAATTTCGCATAATATTGCATTTTAAGCAAGTTTTCTTGCATTTTGCTTCGTACGAAAAATCATCGAATTTAGCAATATTTTAACGTTTATCATCTCCTTTTCCTTCATGTGATTTAAACAAAATATCATCGAATTAGGCAATATTTTGCCGTTTTCCACGGTTTTGTGAATTTTCCGTCCATGGGTATTAATTCATATATATATACGATAAAAATGATGCAAACACATAATTGATTAGATAATAACCTTAAATACTTCATTTTCAATCAACTATTTGTTTCTCGTTAAAATACTGAGTAAGATATTGAAAAGGGGAGAAGTTCTGTTTTTATTGCATATATCGACGTTTCAGCCGGAATAGAGCGGTTTTACGTGTACATCTTCCATCAGTAATATAAACGGAAAATCAGGATCATTTTAGTTAATTCTAATGAAAACACATTGATTTTTATCATTTGTATTGGAAACAACATTGTCATATGTCTTTTCTTGGATCTAAATAATACGAAACCTCGCTCTATGATTCTAAGTTATAATCCTCAAATATGGTTAAATAGTGACTTTTTTCACGATTTTCATGTAGTTTGATATTACGTAAATATATTCATTTTTACCAATATTTTGATACTATTTCATGTAGTATCACGATATGTGATTTGGCCTTGAAATCTCAGAATTTCGAATAATATTGCATTTTAAGCAAGTTTTCTTGCATTTTGTTTCGTACGAAAAATCATCGAATTTAGCAATATTTTGACGTTTATCATCCCCTTTTCCTTCATGTGATTTAAACAAAATATCATCGAATTAGGCAATATTTTACCGTTTTCTACGTTTTTGTGAATTTTCAGTCCATGGGTATTAATTCATATATATACGATAAAAATGATGCAAACACATAATTGATTAGATAATAACCTTAAATACTTCATTTTCAATCATCTATTTGTTTCTCGTTAAAATACTGAGTAAGATGTTGAAAAGGGGAGAAGTTCGGTTTTTATTGCATATATCGACGTTTCAGAGGGATTAGAGCGGTTTTACGTGTACATCTTCCCTCGGTAATATAAACGGAAAATCAAGAACATTATAGTTAATTCTAATGAAAACACATTGTTTTTTATCATTTGTATTGGAAACAACATTGTCATATGTCTTTTCTTGGAACTAAATAATACGAAACCTCGCTCTATGATTTGAAGTTAAAATCCTCAAATATGGTTATATAGTGACTTTTTTCACTTTTTCATGTAGTTTGATATTACGTAAATATATTCATTTTTACCAATATTTCGATACTATTTCATGTAGTATCACGATATGTGATTTGGCCTTCAAATCTCAGAATTTCGCATAATATTGCATTTTAAGCAAGTTTTCTTGCATTTTGCTTCCTACGAAAAATCATCGAATTTAGCAATATTTTAACGTTGATCATCTCCTTTTCCTTCATGTGATTTAAACAAAATATCATCGAATTAGGCAATATTTTGCCGTTTTCCACGTTTTTGTGAATTTTCCGTCCATGGGTATGAATTCATATATATATACGATAAAAATGATGCAAACACATAATTGATTAGATAATAACCTTAAATACTTCATTTTTAATCATCTATTTGTTTCTCTTTAAAATACTGAGTAAGATATTGAAAAGGGGAGAAGTTCGGTTTTTATTGCATATATCGACGTTTCAGCCGGATTAGAGCGGTTTTACGTGTACATCTTCCATCGTTAATATAAACGGAAAATCAAGAACATTATAGTTAATTCTAATGAAAACACATTGTTTTTTATTATTTGTATTGGAAACAACATTGTCATATGTCCTTTCTTGGATCTAAATAATACGAAACCTCGCTCTATGATTTGAAGTTAAAATCCTCAAATATGGTTATATAGTGACTTTTTTCAAGTTTTTCATGTAGTTTGATATTACGTATATATATTCATTTTTACCAATATTTCGATACTATTTCATGTAGTATCACGATATGTGATTTGGCCTTCAAATCTCAGAATTTCGCATAATATTGCATTTTAAGCAAGTTTTCTTGCATTTTGTTTCGTACGAAAAATCATCGAATATAGCAATATTTTGACGTTTATCATCTCCTTTTCCTTCATGTGATTTAAACAAAATATCATCGAATTAGGCAATATTTTGCCGTTTTCCACGTTTTTGTGAATTTTCAGTCCATGGGTTTTAATTCATATATATACGATAAAAATGATGCAAACACATAATTGATTAGATAATAACCTTAAATACTTCATTTTCAATCAACTATTTCTTTCTCGTAAAATACTGAGTAAGATATTGATAGGCGGAGAAGTTCTGATTTTATTGCATATATCCACGTTTCAGCCGGAATAGAGCGGTTTTCGTGTACATCTTCCATCGGTAATATAAACGGAAAATCAGGAACATTTTAGTTAATTCTAATGAAAACACATTGATTTTTATCATTTGTATTGGAAACAACATTGTCATATGTCTTTTCTTGGATCTAAATAATACGAAACCTCGCTCTATGATTTGAAGGAAAAATCCTCAAATATGGTAAAATAGTAACCTTTTCACGTTAATCATGTAGTTTGATATTACACAAATATATTCATTTTTACCAATATTCCGATACTATTTCATGTAGTATCACGATATGTGATTTGCCCTTCAAATCTCAGAATTTCGCGTAATATTGCATTTTAAGCAAGTTTTCTTGCATTTTGTTTCGTACGAAAAATCATCGAATTTAGCAATATTTTGACGTTTATCATCCCCTTTTCCTTCATGTGATTTAAACAAAATATAATCGAATTAGGCAATATTTTGCCGTTTTCCACGTTTTTGTGAATTTTCAGTCCATGGGTATTAATTCATATATATACGATAAAAATGATGCAAACACATAATTAATTAGATAATAACCTTAAATACTTCATTTTCAATCATCTATTTGTTTCTCGTTAAAATACTGAGTAAGATATTGAAAAGGGGAGAAGTTCGGTTTTTATTGCATATATCGACGTTTCAGCCGGATTAGAACGGTTTTACGTGTACATCTTCCTTCGTTAATATAAACGGAAAATCAAGAACATTATAGTTAATTCTAATAAAAACACATTGTTTTTTATCATTTGTATTGGAAAAAACATTGTCATATGTCTTTTCTTGGAACTAAATAATACGAAACCTCGCTCTATGATTTGAAGTTAAAATCCTCAAATATGGTTATATAGTGACTTTTTTCACTTTTTCATGTAGTTTGATATTACGTAAATATATTCATTTTTACCAATATTTCGATACTATTTCATGTAGTATCACGATATGTGATTTGGCCTTCAAATCTCAGAATTTCGCATAATATTGCATTTTAAGCAAGTTTTCTTGCATTTTGCTTCCTACGAAAAATCATCGAATTTAGCAATATTTTAACGTTGATCATCTCCTTTTCCTTCATGTGATTTAAACAAAATATCATCGAATTAGGCAATATTTTGCCGTTTTCCACGTTTTTGTGAATTTTCCGTCCATGGGTATGAATTCATATATATATACGATAAAAATGATGCAAACACATAATTGATTAGATAATAACCTTAAATACTTCATTTTTAATCATCTATTTGTTTCTCTTTAAAATACTGAGTAAGATATTGAAAAGGGGAGAAGTTCGGTTTTTATTGCATATATCGACGTTTCAGCCGGATTAGAGCGGTTTTACGTGTACATCTTCCATCGTTAATATAAACGGAAAATCAAGAACATTATAGTTAATTCTAATGAAAACACATTGTTTTTTATCATTTGTATTGGAAACAACATTGTCATATGTCCTTTCTTGGATCTAAATAATACGAAACCTCGCTCTATGATTTGAAGTTAAAATCCTCAAATATGGTTATATAGTGACTTTTTTCAAGTTTTTCATGTAGTTTGATATTACGTATATATATTCATTTTTACCAATATTTCGATACTATTTCATGTAGTATCACGATATGTGATTTGGCCTTCAAATCTCAGAATTTCGCATAATATTGCATTTTAAGCAAGTTTTCTTGCATTTTGTTTCGTACGAAAAATCATCGAATATAGCAATATTTTGACGTTTATCATCTCCTTTTCCTTCATGTGATTTAAACAAAATATCATCGAATTAGGCAATATTTTGCCGTTTTCCACGTTTTTGTGAATTTTCAGTCCATGGGTTTTAATTCATATATATACGATAAAAATGATGCAAACACATAATTGATTAGATAATAACCTTAAATACTTCATTTTCAATCAACTATTTCTTTCTCGTAAAATACTGAGTAAGATATTGATAGGCGGAGAAGTTCTGATTTTATTGCATATATCCACGTTTCAGCCGGAATAGAGCGGTTTTCGTGTACATCTTCCATCGGAAATATAAACGGAAAATCAGGAACATTTTAGTTAATTCTAATGAAAACACATTTTTTTATCATTTGTATCATTTATCATTTTTATCATTTTTATCATTTGTATTGGAAACAACATTGTCATATGTCTTTTCTTGGATCTAAATAATACGAAACATCGCTCTATGATTTGAAGGAAAAATCCTCAAATATGGTAAAATAGTAACCTTTTCAAGTTAATCATGTAGTTTGATATTACACAAATATATTCATTTTTACCAATATTCCGATACTATTTCATGTAGTATCACGATATGTGATTTGCCCTTCAAATCTCAGAATTTCGCGTAATATTGCATTTTAAGCAAGTTTTCTTGCATTTTGTTTCGTACGAAAAATCATCGAATTAAGCAATATTTTGACGTTTATCATCCCCTTTTCCTTCATGTGATTTAAACAAAATATCATCGAATTAGGCAATATTTTGCCGTTTTTCCACGTTTTTTTAATTTTCAGTCCATTCATATATATACGATAAAAATGATGCAAACACATAATTGATTAGATAATAACCTTAAATACTTCATTTTCAATCAACTATTTGTTTCTCGTTAAAATACTGAGTAAGATATTGAAAAGGGGAGAAGTTCTGTTTTTATTGCATATATCGACGTTTCAGCCGGAATAGAGCGATTTTCGTGTACATCTTCCATCGGTAATATAAACTGAAAACCAGGAACATTTTAGTTAATTCTAATGAAAACACATTGATTTTTATCATTTGTATTGGAAACAACATTGTCATATATCTTTTCTTGGATCTAAATAATACGAAACCTCGCTCTATGATTTGAAGGTAAAATCCTCATATATGGTAAAATAACAACTTTTTCACGTTAATCATGTAGTTTGATATTACACAAATATATTCATTTTTACAAATATTCCGATACTATTTCATGTAGTATCACGATATGTGATTTGCCCTTCAAATCTCAGAATTTCGCGTAATATTGCATTTTAAGCAAGTTTTCTTGCATTTTGTTTCGTACGAAAAATCATCGAATTTAGCAATATTTTGACGTTGATCATCCCCTTTTCCTTCATGTGATTTAAACAAAATATCATCGAATTAGGCAATATTTTGCCGTTTTTCCACGTTTTTTGAATTTTCAGTCCATGGGTTGAATTCATATATATACGATAAAAATGATGCAAACACATAATTGATTAGATAATAACCTTAAATACTTCATTTTTAATCATCTATTTGTTTCTCATTAAAATACTGAGTAAGATATTGAAAAGGGGAGAAGTTCTGTTTTTATTGCATATATCGACGTTTCAGCCGGAATAGAGCGATTTTCGTGTACATCTTCCATCGGTAATATAAACGGAAAACCAGGAACATTTTAGTTAATTCTAATGAAAACACTTTGACTTTTATCATTTGTATTGGAAACAACATTGTCATATGTCTTTTCTTGGATCCAAATAATACGAAACCTCGCTCTATGATTTGAAGTTAAAATCCTCAAATATGGTTAAATAGTGACTTTTTCACGTTTTTCATGTAGTTTGATATTACGTAAATATATTCATTTTTACCAATATTTCGATACTATTTCATGTAGTATCACGATATGTGATTTGGCCTTGAAATCTCAGAATTTCGCATAATATTGCATTTTAAGCAAGTTTTCTTGCATTTTGTTTCGTACGGAAAATCATCGAATTTAGCAATATTTTGACGTTTATCATCCCCTTTTCCTTCATGTGATTTAAACAAAACATCATCGAATTAGGCAATATTTTGCCGTTTTCCACGTTTTTGTGAATTTTCAGTCCATGGGTATTAATTCATATATATACGATAAAAATGATGCAAACACATAATTGATTAGATAATAACCTTAAATACTTCATTTTCAATCATCTATTTGTTTCTTGTTAAATTACTGAGTAAGATATTGAAAAGGGGAGAAGTTCCGTTTTTATTGCATATATCGACGTTTCAGCCGGATTAGAGCGGTTTTACGTGTACATCTTCCCTCGTTAATATAAACGGAAAATCAAGAACATTTTAGTTATTTCTAATGAAAACACATTGTTTTTTATCATTTGTATTGGAAACAACATTGTCATATGTCTTTTCTTGGATCTAAATAATACGAAACCTCGCTCTATGATTTGAAGGTAAAATCCTCATATATGGTAAAATAGTAACTTTTTCACGTTAATCATGTAGTTTGATATTACACAAATATATTCATTTTTACCAATATTCCGATACTATTTCATGTAGTATCACGATATGTGATTTGCCCTTCAAATCTCAGAATTTCGCGTAATATTGCATTTTAAGCAAGTTTTTTTGCATTTTGTTTCGTACAAAAAATCATCGAATTTAGCAATATTTTGACGTTTATCATCCCCTTTTCCTTCATGTGATTTAAACAAAATATCATCATATTAGGCAATATTTTGCCGTTTTTCCACGTTTTTTGAATTTTCAGTCCATGGGTATTAATTCATATATATACGATAAAAATGATGCAAACACATAATTGATTAGATAATAACCTTAAATACTTCATTTTCAATCAACTATTTGTTTCTCGTTAAAATACTGAGTGAGATATTGAAAAGGGGAGAAGTTCTGTTTTTATTGCATATATCGACGTTTCAGCCGGAATAGAGCGATTTCCGTGTACATCTTCCATCGGTAATATAAACAGAAAACCAGGAACATTTTAGTTAATTCTAATGAAAACACTTTGATTTTTATCATTTGTATTGGAAACAACATTGTCATATGTCTTTTCTTGGATCCAAATAATACGAAACCTCGCTCTACGATTTGAAGTTAAAATCCTGAAATATGGTTAAATAGTGACTTTTTTCACGTTTGTCATGTAGTTTGATATTACGTAAATATATTCATTTTTACCAATATTTCGATACTATTTCATGTAGTATCACGATATGTGATTTGGCCTTGAAATCTCAGAATTTCGCATAATATTGCATTTTAAGCAAGTTTTCTTGCATTTTGTTTCGTACGAAAAATCATCGAATTTAGCAATATTTTGACGTTTATCATCCCCTTTTCCTTCATGTGATTTAAACAAAATATCATCGAATTAGGCAATATTTTGCCGTTTTCCACGTTTTTGTGAATTTTCAGTCCATGGGTATTAATTCATATATATACGATAAAAATGATGCAAACACATAATTAATTAGATAATAACCTTAAATACTTCATTTTCAATCATCTATTTGTTTCTCGTTAAAATACTGAGTAAGATATTTAAAAGGGGAGAAGTTCGGTTTTATTGCATATATCGACGTTTCAGCCGGATTAGAGCGGTTTTACGTGTACATCTTCCCTCGTTAATATAAACGGAAAATCAAGAACATTTTAGTTATTTCTAATAAAAACACATTGTTTTTTATCATTTGTATTGGAAACAACATTGTCATATGTCTTTTCTTGGATCTAAATAATACGAAACCTCGCTCTATGATTTGAAGGTAAAATCCTCAAATATGGTAAAATAGTAACTTTTTCACGTTAATCATGTAGTTTGATATTACGCAAATATATTCATTTTTACCAATATTCCGATACTATTTAATGTAGTATCAGGATATGTGATTTGCCCTTCAAGTCTCAGAATTTCGCGTAATATTGCATTTTAAGCAAGTTTTCTTGCATTTTGTTTCGTACGAAAAATCATCGAATTTAGCAATATTTTGACGTTTATCATCCCCTTTTCCTTCATGTGATTTAAACCAAATATCATCGAATTAGGCAATATTTTGCCGTTTTTCCACGTTTTTGTGAATTTTCAGTCCATGGGTATTAATTCATATACATACGATAAAAATGATGCAAACACATAATTGATTAGATAATATCCTTAAATACTTCATTTTCAATCAACTATTTGTTTCTCGTTAAAATACTGAGTAAGATATTGAAACGGGGAGAAGTTCGGTTTTATTGCATATATCGACGTTTCAGCCGGATTAGAGCGGTTTTACGTTTACATCTTCCCTCGTTAATATAAACGGAAAATCAAGAACATTTTAGTTATTTCTAATAAAAACACATTGTTTTTTTTCATTTGTATTGGAAACAACATTGTCATATGTCTTTTCTTGGATCTAAATAATACGAAACCTCGCTCTATGATTTGAAGGTAAAATCCTCAAATATGGTAAAATAGTAACTTTTTCACGTTAATCATGTAGTTTGATATTACGCAAATATATTCATTTTTACCAATATTCCGATACTATTTAATGTAGTATCAGGATATGTGATTTGCCCTTCAAGTCTCAGAATTTCGCGTAATATTGCATTTTAAGCAAGTTTTCTTGCATTTTGTTTCGTACGAAAAATCATCGAATTTAGCAATATTTTGACGTTTATCATCCCCTTTTCCTTCATGTGATTTAAACAAAATATCATCGAATTAGGCAATATTTTGCCGTTTTTCCACGTTTTTGTGAATTTTCAGTGCATGGGTTTTAATTCATATACATACGATAAAAATGATGCAAACACATAATTGATTAGATAATAACCTTAAATACTTCATTTTCAATCAACTATTTGTTTCTCGTTAAAATACTGAGTAAGATATTGAAACGGGGAGAAGTTCGGTTTTATTGCATATATCGACGTTTCAGCCGGATTAGAGCGGTTTTACGTTTACATCTTCCCTCGTTAATATAAACGGAAAATCAAGAACATTTTAGTTATTTCTAATAAAAACACATTGTTTTTTATCATTTGTATTGGAAACAACATTGTCATATGTCTTTTCTTGGATCTAAATAATACGAAACCTCGCTCTATGATTTGAAGGTAAAATCCTCAAATATGGTAAAATAGTAACTTTTTCACGTTAATCATGTAGTTTGATATTACGCAAATATATTAATTTTTACCAATATTCCGATACTATTTAATGTAGTATCAGGATATGTGATTTGCCCTTCAAGTCTCAGAATTTCGCGTAATATTGCATTTTAAGCAAGTTATCTTGCATTTTGTTTCGTACGAAAAATCATCGAATTTAGCAATATTTTGACGTTTATCATCCCCTTTTCCTTCATGTGATTTAAACAAAATATCATCGAATTAGGCAATATTTTGCCGTTTTTCCACGTTTTTGTGAATTTTCAGTCCATGGGTATTATTTCATATATATACGATAAAAATGATGCAAACACATAATTGATTAGATAATAACCTTAAATACTTCATTTTCAATCAACTATTTGTTTCTCGTTAAAATACTGAGTAAGATATTGAAAAGGGGAGTAGTTCTGTTTTTATTGCATATATCGACGTTTCAGCCGGAATAGAGCGATTTTCGTGTACATCCTCCATCGGTAATATAAACGGAAAACCAGGAACATTTTAGTTAATTCTAATGAAAACACTTTGATTTTTATCATTTGTATTGGAAACAACATTGTCATATGTCTTTTCTTGGATCCAAATAATACGAAACCTCGCTCTATGATTTGAAGTTAAAATCCTCAAATATGGTTAAATAGTGACTTTTTTCACGTTTGTCATGTAGATTACGTAAATATATTCATTTTTACCAATATTTCGATACTATTTCATGTAGTATCACGATATGTGATTTGGCCTTGAAATCTCAGAATTTCGCATAATATTGCATTTTAAGCAAGTTTTCTTGCATTTTGTTTCGTACGAAAAATCATCGAATTTAGCAATATTTTGACGTTTATCATCCCCTTTTCCTTCATGTGATTTAAACAAAATATCATCGAATTAGGCAATATTTTGCCGTTTTCCACGTTTTTGTGAATTTTCAGTCCATTGGAATTAATTCTTATATATACGATAAAAATGATGCAAACACATAATTGATTAGATAATAACCTTAAATACTTCATTTTCAATCATCTACTTGTTTCTCGTTAAAATACTGAGTAGGATGTTGAAAAGGGGAGAAGTTCGGTTTTTATTGCATATATCGACGTTTCAGCCGGATTAGAGCGGTTTAACGTGTACATCTTCCCTCGTTAATATAAACGGAAAATCAAGAACATTATAGTTAATTCTAATGAAAACACATTGTTTTTTATCATTTGTATTGGAAACAACATTGTCATATGTCTTTTCTTGGAACTAAATAATGCGAAACCTCGCTCTATGATTTGAAGGTAAAATCCTCAAATATGGTAAAATAGTGACTTTTTCACGTTAATCATGTAGTTTGATATTACGCAAATATATTCATTTTTACCAATATTTCGATACTATTTCATGTAGTATCACGATATGTGATTTGGCCTTCAAATCTCAGAATTTCGCATAATATTGCATTTTAAGCAAGTTTCCTTGCATTTTGTTTCGTACGAAAAATCATCGAATTTAGCAATATTTTGACGTTTATCATCCCCTTTTCCTTTATTTGATTTAAACAAAATATCATCGAATTAGGCAATATTTTGCCGTTTTTCCACGTTTTTGTGAATTTTCAGTCTATGGGTATTAATTCATTATATATACGATAAAAATGATGCAAACACATAATTGATTAGATAATAACCTTAAATACTTCATTTTCAATCAACTATTTGTTTCTCGTTAAAATACTGAGTAAGATATTAAAAAGGGGAGAAGTTCTGTTTTTATTGCATATATCGACGTTTCAGCCGGAATAGAGCGGTTTTACGTGTACATCTTCCATCAGTAATATAAACGGAAAATCAGGAACATTTTAGTTAATTCTAATGAAAACACATTGATTTTTATCATTTGTATTGGAAACAACATTGTCATATGTCTTTTCTTGGATCTAAATAATACGAAACCTCGCTCTATGATTCTAAGTTATAATCCTCAAATATGGTTAAATAGTGACTTTTTTCACGATTTTCATGTAGTTTGATATTAGGTAAATATATTCATTTTTACCAATATTTCGATACTATTTCATGTAGTATCACGATATGTGATTTGGCCTTGAAATCTCAGAATTTCGCATAATATTACATTTTAAGCAAGTTTCTTGCATTTTGTTTCGTACGGAAAATCATCGAATTTAGCAATATTTTGACGTTTATCATCTCCTTTTCCTTCATGTGATTTAAACAAAATATCGTCGAATTAGGCAATATTTTGCCGTTTTCCACGTTTTTGTCAATTTTCAGTCCATGGGTTTTAATTCATATATATACGATAAAAATGATGCAAACACATAATTGATTAGATAATAACCTTAAATACTTCATTTTCAATCATCTATTTGTTTCTCGTTAAAATACTGAGTAAGATATTGAAAAGGGGAGAAGTTCGGTTTTTATTGCATATATCGACGTTTCAGCCGGATTAGAGCGGTTTTACGTGTACATCTTCCCTCGTTAATATAAACGGAAAATCAAGAACATTCTAGTTAATTCTAATGAAAACACATTGTTTTTTATCATTTGTATTGGAAACAACATTGTCATATGTCTTTTCTTGGAACTAAATAATACGAAACCTAGCTCTATGATTTGAAGTTAAAATCCTCAAATATGGTTATATTGTGACTTTTTCACGTTTTTCATGTAGTTTGATATTACGTAAATATATTCATTTTTACCAATATTTCGATACTATTTCATGTAGTATCACGATATGTGATTTGGCCTTCAAATCTCAGAATTTCGCATAATATTGCATTTTAAGCAAGTTTTCTTGCATTTTGCTTCGTACGAAAAATCATCGAATTTAGCAATATTTTAACGTTTATCATCTCCTTTTCCTTCATGTGATTTAAACAAAATATCATCGAATTAGGCAATATTTTGCCGTTTTCCACGTTTTTGTGAATTTTCCGTCCATGGGTATTAATTCATATATATATACGATAAAAATGATGCAAACACATAATTGATTAGATAATAACCTTAAATACTTCATTTTCAATCAACTATTTGTTTCTCGTTAAAATACTGAGTAAGATACTGAAAAGGGGAGAAGTTCGGTTTTTATTGCATATATCGACGTTTCAGCCGGATTAGAGCGGTTTTACGTGTACATCTTCCATCAGTAATATAAACGGAAAATCAGGAACATTTTAGTTAATTCTAATGAAAACACATTGATTTTTATCATTTGTATTGAAAACAACATTGTCATATGTCTTTTCTTGGATCTAAATAATACGAAACCTCGCTCTATGATTTGAAGTTAAAATCCTCAAATATGGTTATATTGTGACTTTTTTCACGTTTTTCATGTAGTTTGATATTACGTAAATATATTCATTTCTACCAATATTTCGATACTATTTCATGTAGTATCACCATATGTGATTTGGCCTTCAAATCTCAGAATTTCGCATAATATTGCATTTTAAGCAAGTTTTCTTGCATTTTGCTTCGTACGAAAAATCATCGAATTTAGCAATATTTTAACGTTTATCATCTCCTTTTCCTTCATGTGATTTAAACAAAATATCATCGAATTAGGCAATATTTTGCCGTTTTCCACGGTTTTGTGAATTTTCCGTCCATGGGTATTAATTCATATATATATACGATAAAAATGATGCAAACACATAATTGATTAGATAATAACCTTAAATACTTCATTTTCAATCAACTATTTGTTTCTCGTTAAAATACTGAGTAAGATATTGAAAAGGGGAGAAGTTCTGTTTTTATTGCATATATCGACGTTTCAGCCGGAATAGAGCGGTTTTACGTGTACATCTTCCATCAGTAATATAAACGGAAAATCAGGATCATTTTAGTTAATTCTAATGAAAACACATTGATTTTTATCATTTGTATTGGAAACAACATTGTCATATGTCTTTTCTTGGATCTAAATAATACGAAACCTCGCTCTATGATTCTAAGTTATAATCCTCAAATATGGTTAAATAGTGACTTTTTTCACGATTTTCATGTAGTTTGATATTACGTAAATATATTCATTTTTACCAATATTTTGATACTATTTCATGTAGTATCACGATATGTGATTTGGCCTTGAAATCTCAGAATTTCGAATAATATTGCATTTTAAGCAAGTTTTCTTGCATTTTGTTTCGTACGAAAAATCATCGAATTTAGCAATATTTTGACGTTTATCATCCCCTTTTCCTTCATGTGATTTAAACAAAATATCATCGAATTAGGCAATATTTTACCGTTTTCTACGTTTTTGTGAATTTTCAGTCCATGGGTATTAATTCATATATATACGATAAAAATGATGCAAACACATAATTGATTAGATAATAACCTTAAATACTTCATTTTCAATCATCTATTTGTTTCTCGTTAAAATACTGAGTAAGATGTTGAAAAGGGGAGAAGTTCGGTTTTTATTGCATATATCGACGTTTCAGAGGGATTAGAGCGGTTTTACGTGTACATCTTCCCTCGGTAATATAAACGGAAAATCAAGAACATTATAGTTAATTCTAATGAAAACACATTGTTTTTTATCATTTGTATTGGAAACAACATTGTCATATGTCTTTTCTTGGAACTAAATAATACGAAACCTCGCTCTATGATTTGAAGTTAAAATCCTCAAATATGGTTATATAGTGACTTTTTTCACTTTTTCATGTAGTTTGATATTACGTAAATATATTCATTTTTACCAATATTTCGATACTATTTCATGTAGTATCACGATATGTGATTTGGCCTTCAAATCTCAGAATTTCGCATAATATTGCATTTTAAGCAAGTTTTCTTGCATTTTGCTTCCTACGAAAAATCATCGAATTTAGCAATATTTTAACGTTGATCATCTCCTTTTCCTTCATGTGATTTAAACAAAATATCATCGAATTAGGCAATATTTTGCCGTTTTCCACGTTTTTGTGAATTTTCCGTCCATGGGTATGAATTCATATATATATACGATAAAAATGATGCAAACACATAATTGATTAGATAATAACCTTAAATACTTCATTTTTAATCATCTATTTGTTTCTCTTTAAAATACTGAGTAAGATATTGAAAAGGGGAGAAGTTCGGTTTTTATTGCATATATCGACGTTTCAGCCGGATTAGAGCGGTTTTACGTGTACATCTTCCATCGTTAATATAAACGGAAAATCAAGAACATTATAGTTAATTCTAATGAAAACACATTGTTTTTTATTATTTGTATTGGAAACAACATTGTCATATGTCCTTTCTTGGATCTAAATAATACGAAACCTCGCTCTATGATTTGAAGTTAAAATCCTCAAATATGGTTATATAGTGACTTTTTTCAAGTTTTTCATGTAGTTTGATATTACGTATATATATTCATTTTTACCAATATTTCGATACTATTTCATGTAGTATCACGATATGTGATTTGGCCTTCAAATCTCAGAATTTCGCATAATATTGCATTTTAAGCAAGTTTTCTTGCATTTTGTTTCGTACGAAAAATCATCGAATATAGCAATATTTTGACGTTTATCATCTCCTTTTCCTTCATGTGATTTAAACAAAATATCATCGAATTAGGCAATATTTTGCCGTTTTCCACGTTTTTGTGAATTTTCAGTCCATGGGTTTTAATTCATATATATACGATAAAAATGATGCAAACACATAATTGATTAGATAATAACCTTAAATACTTCATTTTCAATCAACTATTTCTTTCTCGTAAAATACTGAGTAAGATATTGATAGGCGGAGAAGTTCTGATTTTATTGCATATATCCACGTTTCAGCCGGAATAGAGCGGTTTTCGTGTACATCTTCCATCGGTAATATAAACGGAAAATCAGGAACATTTTAGTTAATTCTAATGAAAACACATTGATTTTTATCATTTGTATTGGAAACAACATTGTCATATGTCTTTTCTTGGATCTAAATAATACGAAACCTCGCTCTATGATTTGAAGGAAAAATCCTCAAATATGGTAAAATAGTAACCTTTTCTCGTTAATCATGTAGTTTGATATTACACAAATATATTCATTTTTACCAATATTCCGATACTATTTCATGTAGTATCACGATATGTGATTTGCCCTTCAAATCTCAGAATTTCGCGTAATATTGCATTTTAAGCAAGTTTTCTTGCATTTTGTTTCGTACGAAAAATCATCGAATTTAGCAATATTTTGACGTTTATCATCCCCTTTTCCTTCATGTGATTTAAACAAAATATAATCGAATTAGGCAATATTTTGCCGTTTTCCACGTTTTTGTGAATTTTCAGTCCATGGGTATTAATTCATATATATACGATAAAAATGATGCAAACACATAATTAATTAGATAATAACCTTAAATACTTCATTTTCAATCATCTATTTGTTTCTCGTTAAAATACTGAGTAAGATATTGAAAAGGGGAGAAGTTCGGTTTTTATTGCATATATCGACGTTTCAGCCGGATTAGAACGGTTTTACGTGTACATCTTCCTTCGTTAATATAAACGGAAAATCAAGAACATTATAGTTAATTCTAATAAAAACACATTGTTTTTTATCATTTGTATTGGAAAAAACATTGTCATATGTCTTTTCTTGGAACTAAATAATACGAAACCTCGCTCTATGATTTGAAGTTAAAATCCTCAAATATGGTTATATAGTGACTTTTTTCACTTTTTCATGTAGTTTGATATTACGTAAATATATTCATTTTTACCAATATTTCGATACTATTTCATGTAGTATCACGATATGTGATTTGGCCTTCAAATCTCAGAATTTCGCATAATATTGCATTTTAAGCAAGTTTTCTTGCATTTTGCTTCCTACGAAAAATCATCGAATTTAGCAATATTTTAACGTTGATCATCTCCTTTTCCTTCATGTGATTTAAACAAAATATCATCGAATTAGGCAATATTTTGCCGTTTTCCACGTTTTTGTGAATTTTCCGTCCATGGGTATGAATTCATATATATATACGATAAAAATGATGCAAACACATAATTGATTAGATAATAACCTTAAATACTTCATTTTTAATCATCTATTTGTTTCTCTTTAAAATACTGAGTAAGATATTGAAAAGGGGAGAAGTTCGGTTTTTATTGCATATATCGACGTTTCAGCCGGATTAGAGCGGTTTTACGTGTACATCTTCCATCGTTAATATAAACGGAAAATCAAGAACATTATAGTTAATTCTAATGAAAACACATTGTTTTTTATCATTTGTATTGGAAACAACATTGTCATATGTCCTTTCTTGGATCTAAATAATACGAAACCTCGCTCTATGATTTGAAGTTAAAATCCTCAAATATGGTTATATAGTGACTTTTTTCAAGTTTTTCATGTAGTTTGATATTACGTATATATATTCATTTTTACCAATATTTCGATATTGTAGTATCGAAATATGTAGTATTTCATGTAGTATCACGATATGTGATTTGGCCTTCAAATCTCAGAATTTCGCATAATATTGCATTTTAAGCAAGTTTTCTTGCATTTTGTTTCGTACGAAAAATCATCGAATATAGCAATATTTTGACGTTTATCATCTCCTTTTCCTTCATGTGATTTAAACAAAATATCATCGAATTAGGCAATATTTTGCCGTTTTCCACGTTTTTGTGAATTTTCAGTCCATGGGTTTTAATTCATATATATACGATAAAAATGATGCAAACACATAATTGATTAGATAATAACCTTAAATACTTCATTTTCAATCAACTATTTCTTTCTCGTAAAATACTGAGTAAGATATTGATAGGCGGAGAAGTTCTGATTTTATTGCATATATCCACGTTTCAGCCGGAATAGAGCGGTTTTCGTGTACATCTTCCATCGGAAATATAAACGGAAAATCAGGAACATTTTAGTTAATTCTAATGAAAACACATTTTTTTATCATTTGTATCATTTATCATTTTTATCATTTTTATCATTTGTATTGGAAACAACATTGTCATATGTCTTTTCTTGGATCTAAATAATACGAAACATCGCTCTATGATTTGAAGGAAAAATCCTCAAATATGGTAAAATAGTAACCTTTTCAAGTTAATCATGTAGTTTGATATTACACAAATATATTCATTTTTACCAATATTCCGATACTATTTCATGTAGTATCACGATATGTGATTTGCCCTTCAAATCTCAGAATTTCGCGTAATATTGCATTTTAAGCAAGTTTTCTTGCATTTTGTTTCGTACGAAAAATCATCGAATTAAGCAATATTTTGACGTTTATCATCCCCTTTTCCTTCATGTGATTTAAACAAAATATCATCGAATTAGGCAATATTTTGCCGTTTTTCCACGTTTTTTTAATTTTCAGTCCATTCATATATATACGATAAAAATGATGCAAACACATAATTGATTAGATAATAACCTTAAATACTTCATTTTCAATCAACTATTTGTTTCTCGTTAAAATACTGAGTAAGATATTGAAAAGGGGAGAAGTTCTGTTTTTATTGCATATATCGACGTTTCAGCCGGAATAGAGCGATTTTCGTGTACATCTTCCATCGGTAATATAAACTGAAAACCAGGAACATTTTAGTTAATTCTAATGAAAACACATTGATTTTTATCATTTGTATTGGAAACAACATTGTCATATATCTTTTCTTGGATCTAAATAATACGAAACCTCGCTCTATGATTTGAAGGTAAAATCCTCATATATGGTAAAATAACAACTTTTTCACGTTAATCATGTAGTTTGATATTACACAAATATATTCATTTTTACAAATATTCCGATACTATTTCATGTAGTATCACGATATGTGATTTGCCCTTCAAATCTCAGAATTTCGCGTAATATTGCATTTTAAGCAAGTTTTTTTGCATTTTGTTTCGTACGAAAAATCATCGAATTTAGCAATATTTTGACGTTGATCATCCCCTTTTCCTTCATGTGATTTAAACAAAATATCATCGAATTAGGCAATATTTTGCCGTTTTTCCACGTTTTTTGAATTTTCAGTCCATGGGTTGAATTCATATATATACGATAAAAATGATGCAAACACATAATTGATTAGATAATAACCTTAAATACTTCATTTTTAATCATCTATTTGTTTCTCGTTAAAATACTGAGTAAGATATTGAAAAGGGGAGAAGTTCTGTTTTTATTGCATATATCGACGTTTCAGCCGGAATAGAGCGATTTTCGTGTACATCTTCCATCGGTAATATAAACGGAAAACCAGGAACATTTTAGTTAATTCTAATGAAAACACTTTGACTTTTATCATTTGTATTGGAAACAACATTGTCATATGTCTTTTCTTGGATCCAAATAATACGAAACCTCGCTCTATGATTTGAAGTTAAAATCCTCAAATATGGTTAAATAGTGACTTTTTCACGTTTTTCATGTAGTTTGATATTACGTAAATATATTCATTTTTACCAATATTTCGATACTATTTCATGTAGTATCACGATATGTGATTTGGCCTTGAAATCTCAGAATTTCGCATAATATTGCATTTTAAGCAAGTTTTCTTGCATTTTGTTTCGTACGGAAAATCATCGAATTTAGCAATATTTTGACGTTTATCATCCCCTTTTCCTTCATGTGATTTAAACAAAACATCATCGAATTAGGCAATATTTTGCCGTTTTCCACGTTTTTGTGAATTTTCAGTCCATGGGTATTAATTCATATATATACGATAAAAATGATGCAAACACATAATTGATTAGATAATAACCTTAAATACTTCATTTTCAATCATCTATTTGTTTCTTGTTAAATTACTGAGTAAGATATTGAAAAGGGGAGAAGTTCCGTTTTTATTGCATATATCGACGTTTCAGCCGGATTAGAGCGGTTTTACGTGTACATCTTCCCTCGTTAATATAAACGGAAAATCAAGAACATTTTAGTTATTTCTAATGAAAACACATTGTTTTTTATCATTTGTATTGGAAACAACATTGTCATATGTCTTTTCTTGGATCTAAATAATACGAAACCTCGCTCTATGATTTGAAGGTAAAATCCTCATATATGGTAAAATAGTAACTTTTTCACGTTAATCATGTAGTTTGATATTACACAAATATATTCATTTTTACCAATATTCCGATACTATTTCATGTAGTATCACGATATGTGATTTGCCCTTCAAATCTCAGAATTTCGCGTAATATTGCATTTTAAGCAAGTTTTTTTGCATTTTGTTTCGTACAAAAAATCATCGAATTTAGCAATATTTTGACGTTTATCATCCCCTTTTCCTTCATGTGATTTAAACAAAATATCATCATATTAGGCAATATTTTGCCGTTTTTCCACGTTTTTTGAATTTTCAGTCCATGGGTATTAATTCATATATATACGATAAAAATGATGCAAACACATAATTGATTAGATAATAACCTTAAATACTTCATTTTCAATCAACTATTTGTTTCTCGTTAAAATACTGAGTGAGATATTGAAAAGGGGAGAAGTTCTGTTTTTATTGCATATATCGACGTTTCAGCCGGAATAGAGCGATTTCCGTGTACATCTTCCATCGGTAATATAAACAGAAAACCAGGAACATTTTAGTTAATTCTAATGAAAACACTTTGATTTTTATCATTTGTATTGGAAACAACATTGTCATATGTCTTTTCTTGGATCCAAATAATACGAAACCTCGCTCTATGATTTGAAGTTAAAATCCTGAAATATGGTTAAATAGTGACTTTTTTCACGTTTGTCATGTAGTTTGATATTACGTAAATATATTCATTTTTACCAATATTTCGATACTATTTCATGTAGTATCACGATATGTGATTTGGCCTTGAAATCTCAGAATTTCGCATAATATTGCATTTTAAGCAAGTTTTCTTGCATTTTGTTTCGTACGAAAAATCATCGAATTTAGCAATATTTTGACGTTTATCATCCCCTTTTCCTTCATGTGATTTAAACAAAATATCATCGAATTAGGCAATATTTTGCCGTTTTCCACGTTTTTGTGAATTTTCAGTCCATGGGTATTAATTCATATATATACGATAAAAATGATGCAAACACATAATTAATTAGATAATAACCTTAAATACTTCATTTTCAATCATCTATTTGTTTCTCGTTAAAATACTGAGTAAGATATTTAAAAGGGGAGAAGTTCGGTTTTATTGCATATATCGACGTTTCAGCCGGATTAGAGCGGTTTTACGTGTACATCTTCCCTCGTTAATATAAACGGAAAATCAAGAACATTTTAGTTATTTCTAATAAAAACACATTGTTTTTTATCATTTGTATTGGAAACAACATTGTCATATGTCTTTTCTTGGATCTAAATAATACGAAACCTCGCTCTATGATTTGAAGGTAAAATCCTCAAATATGGTAAAATAGTAACTTTTTCACGTTAATCATGTAGTTTGATATTACGCAAATATATTCATTTTTACCAATATTCCGATACTATTTAATGTAGTATCAGGATATGTGATTTGCCCTTCAAGTCTCAGAATTTCGCGTAATATTGCATTTTAAGCAAGTTTTCTTGCATTTTGTTTCGTACGAAAAATCATCGAATTTAGCAATATTTTGACGTTTATCATCCCCTTTTCCTTCATGTGATTTAAACCAAATATCATCGAATTAGGCAATATTTTGCCGTTTTTCCACGTTTTTGTGAATTTTCAGTCCATGGGTATTAATTCATATACATACGATAAAAATGATGCAAACACATAATTGATTAGATAATATCCTTAAATACTTCATTTTCAATCAACTATTTGTTTCTCGTTAAAATACTGAGTAAGATATTGAAACGGGGAGAAGTTCGGTTTTATTGCATATATCGACGTTTCAGCCGGATTAGAGCGGTTTTACGTTTACATCTTCCCTCGTTAATATAAACGGAAAATCAAGAACATTTTAGTTATTTCTAATAAAAACACATTGTTTTTTTTCATTTGTATTGGAAACAACATTGTCATATGTCTTTTCTTGGATCTAAATAATACGAAACCTCGCTCTATGATTTGAAGGTAAAATCCTCAAATATGGTAAAATAGTAACTTTTTCACGTTAATCATGTAGTTTGATATTACGCAAATATATTCATTTTTACCAATATTCCGATACTATTTAATGTAGTATCAGGATATGTGATTTGCCCTTCAAGTCTCAGAATTTCGCGTAATATTGCATTTTAAGCAAGTTTTCTTGCATTTTGTTTCGTACGAAAAATCATCGAATTTAGCAATATTTTGACGTTTATCATCCCCTTTTCCTTCATGTGATTTAAACAAAATATCATCGAATTAGGCAATATTTTGCCGTTTTTCCACGTTTTTGTGAATTTTCAGTGCATGGGTTTTAATTCATATACATACGATAAAAATGATGCAAACACATAATTGATTAGATAATAACCTTAAATACTTCATTTTCAATCAACTATTTGTTTCTCGTTAAAATACTGAGTAAGATATTGAAACGGGGAGAAGTTCGGTTTTATTGCATATATCGACGTTTCAGCCGGATTAGAGCGGTTTTACGTTTACATCTTCCCTCGTTAATATAAACGGAAAATCAAGAACATTTTAGTTATTTCTAATAAAAACACATTGTTTTTTATCATTTGTATTGGAAACAACATTGTCATATGTCTTTTCTTGGATCTAAATAATACGAAACCTCGCTCTATGATTTGAAGGTAAAATCCTCAAATATGGTAAAATAGTAACTTTTTCACGTTAATCATGTAGTTTGATATTACGCAAATATATTAATTTTTACCAATATTCCGATACTATTTAATGTAGTATCAGGATATGTGATTTGCCCTTCAAGTCTCAGAATTTCGCGTAATATTGCATTTTAAGCAAGTTATCTTGCATTTTGTTTCGTACGAAAAATCATCGAATTTAGCAATATTTTGACGTTTATCATCCCCTTTTCCTTCATGTGATTTAAACAAAATATCATCGAATTAGGCAATATTTTGCCGTTTTTCCACGTTTTTGTGAATTTTCAGTCCATGGGTATTATTTCATATATATACGATAAAAATGATGCAAACACATAATTGATTAGATAATAACCTTAAATACTTCATTTTCAATCAACTATTTGTTTCTCGTTAAAATACTGAGTAAGATATTGAAAAGGGGAGTAGTTCTGTTTTTATTGCATATATCGACGTTTCAGCCGGAATAGAGCGATTTTCGTGTACATCCTCCATCGGTAATATAAACGGAAAACCAGGAACATTTTAGTTAATTCTAATGAAAACACTTTGATTTTTATCATTTGTATTGGAAACAACATTGTCATATGTCTTTTCTTGGATCCAAATAATACGAAACCTCGCTCTATGATTTGAAGTTAAAATCCTCAAATATGGTTAAATAGTGACTTTTTTCACGTTTGTCATGTAGATTACGTAAATATATTCATTTTTACCAATATTTCGATACTATTTCATGTAGTATCACGATATGTGATTTGGCCTTGAAATCTCAGAATTTCGCATAATATTGCATTTTAAGCAAGTTTTCTTGCATTTTGTTTCGTACGAAAAATCATCGAATTTAGCAATATTTTGACGTTTATCATCCCCTTTTCCTTCATGTGATTTAAACAAAATATCATCGAATTAGGCAATATTTTGCCGTTTTCCACGTTTTTGTGAATTTTCAGTCCATTGGAATTAATTCTTATATATACGATAAAAATGATGCAAACACATAATTGATTAGATAATAACCTTAAATACTTCATTTTCAATCATCTACTTGTTTCTCGTTAAAATACTGAGTAGGATGTTGAAAAGGGGAGAAGTTCGGTTTTTATTGCATATATCGACGTTTCAGCCGGATTAGAGCGGTTTAACGTGTACATCTTCCCTCGTTAATATAAACGGAAAATCAAGAACATTATAGTTAATTCTAATGAAAACACATTGTTTTTTATCATTTGTATTGGAAACAACATTGTCATATGTCTTTTCTTGGAACTAAATAATGCGAAACCTCGCTCTATGATTTGAAGGTAAAATCCTCAAATATGGTAAAATAGTGACTTTTTCACGTTAATCATGTAGTTTGATATTACGCAAATATATTCATTTTTACCAATATTTCGATACTATTTCATGTAGTATCACGATATGTGATTTGGCCTTCAAATCTCAGAATTTCGCATAATATTGCATTTTAAGCAAGTTTCCTTGCATTTTGTTTCGTACGAAAAATCATCGAATTTAGCAATATTTTGACGTTTATCATCCCCTTTTCCTTTATTTGATTTAAACAAAATATCATCGAATTAGGCAATATTTTGCCGTTTTTCCACGTTTTTGTGAATTTTCAGTCTATGGGTATTAATTCATTATATATACGATAAAAATGATGCAAACACATAATTGATTAGATAATAACCTTAAATACTTCATTTTCAATCAACTATTTGTTTCTCGTTAAAATACTGAGTAAGATATTGAAAAGGGGAGAAGTTCTGTTTTTATTGCATATATCGACGTTTCAGCCGGAATAGAGCGGTTTTACGTGTACATCTTCCATCAGTAATATAAACGGAAAATCAGGAACATTTTAGTTAATTCTAATGAAAACACATTGATTTTTATCATTTGTATTGGAAACAACATTGTCATATGTCTTTTCTTGGATCTAAATAATACGAAACCTCGCTCTATGATTCTAAGTTATAATCCTCAAATATGGTTAAATAGTGACTTTTTTCACGATTTTCATGTAGTTTGATATTACGTAAATATATTCATTTTTACCAATATTTCGATACTATTTCATGTAGTATCACGATATGTGATTTGGCCTTGAAATCTCAGAATTTCGCATAATATTGCATTTTAAGCAAGTTTTCTTGCATTTTGTTTCGTAAGAAAAATCATCGAATTTAGCAATATTTTGACGTTTATCATCCCCTTTTCCTTCATGTGATTTAAACAAAATATCATCGAATTAGGCAATATTTTGCCGTTTTCCACGTTTTTGTGAATTTTCAGTCCATGGGTATTAATTCATATATATACGATAAAAATGACGCAAACACATAATTAATTAGATAATAACCTTAAATACTTCATTTTCAATCATCTATTTGTTTCTCGTTAAAATACTGAGTAAGATATTGAAACGGGGAGAAGTTCGGTTTTATTGCATATATCGACGTTTCAGCCGGATTAGAACGGTTTCACGTTTACATCTTCCCTCGTTAATATAAACGGAAAATCAAGAACATTTTAGTTAATTCTAATAAAAACACATTGTTTTTTATCATTTGTATTGGAAACAACATTGTCATATGTCTTTTCTTGGATCTAAATAATACGAAACCACGCTCTATGATTTGAAGGTAAAATCCTCAAATATGGTAAAATAGTAACTTTTTCACGTTAATCATGTAGTTTGATATTACGCAAATATATTCATTTTTACCAATATTCCGATACTATTTAATGTAGTATCAGGATATGTGATTTGCCCTTCAAGTCTCAGAATTTCGCGTAATATTGCATTTTAAGCAAGTTTTCTTGCATTTTGTTTCGTACGAAAAATCATCGAATTTAGCAATATTTTGACGTTTATCATCCCCTTTTCCTTCATGTGATTTAAACAAAATATCATCGAATTAGGCAATATTTTGCCGTTTTTCCACGTTTTTGTGAATTTTCAGTCCATGGGTTTTAATTCATATATATACGATAAAAATGATGCAAACACATAATTGATTAGATAATAACCTTAAATACTTCATTTTCAATCAACTATTTCTTTCTCGTAAAATACTGAGTAAGATATTGATAGGCGGAGAAGTTCTGATTTTATTGCATATATCCACGTTTCAGCCGGAATAGAGCGGTTTTCGTGTACATCTTCCATCGGAAATATAAACGGAAAATCAGGAACATTTTAGTTAATTCTAATGAAAACACATTTTTTTATCATTTGTATCATTTATCATTTTTATCATTTTTATCATTTGTATTGGAAACAACATTGTCATATGTCTTTTCTTGGATCTAAATAATACGAAACATCGCTCTATGATTTGAAGGAAAAATCCTCAAATATGGTAAAATAGTAACCTTTTCAAGTTAATCATGTAGTTTGATATTACACAAATATATTCATTTTTACCAATATTCCGATACTATTTCATGTAGTATCACGATATGTGATTTGCCCTTCAAATCTCAGAATTTCGCGTAATATTGCATTTTAAGCAAGTTTTCTTGCATTTTGTTTCGTACGAAAAATCATCGAATTAAGCAATATTTTGACGTTTATCATCCCCTTTTCCTTCATGTGATTTAAACAAAATATCATCGAATTAGGCAATATTTTGCCGTTTTTCCACGTTTTTTTAATTTTCAGTCCATTCATATATATACGATAAAAATGATGCAAACACATAATTGATTAGATAATAACCTTAAATACTTCATTTTCAATCAACTATTTGTTTCTCGTTAAAATACTGAGTAAGATATTGAAAAGGGGAGAAGTTCTGTTTTTATTACATATATCGACGTTTCAGCCGGAATAGAGCGATTTTCGTGTACATCTTCCATCGGTAATATAAACTGAAAACCAGGAACATTTTAGTTAATTCTAATGAAAACACATTGATTTTTATCATTTGTATTGGAAACAACATTGTCATATATCTTTTCTTGGATCTAAATAATACGAAACCTCGCTCTATGATTTGAAGGTAAAATCCTCATATATGGTAAAATAACAACTTTTTCACGTTAATCATGTAGTTTGATATTACACAAATATATTCATTTTTACAAATATTCCGATACTATTTCATGTAGTATCACGATATGTGATTTGCCCTTCAAATCTCAGAATTTCGCGTAATATTGCATTTTAAGCAAGTTTTCTTGCATTTTGTTTCGTACGAAAAATCATCGAATTTAGCAATATTTTGACGTTGATCATCCCCTTTTCCTTCATGTGATTTAAACAAAATATCATCGAATTAGGCAATATTTTGCCGTTTTTCCACGTTTTTTGAATTTTCAGTCCATGGGTTGAATTCATATATATACGATAAAAATGATGCAAACACATAATTGATTAGATAATAACCTTAAATACTTCATTTTTAATCATCTATTTGTTTCTCGTTAAAATACTGAGTAAGATATTGAAAAGGGGAGAAGTTCTGTTTTTATTGCATATATCGACGTTTCAGCCGGAATAGAGCGATTTTCGTGTACATCTTCCATCGGTAATATAAACGGAAAACCAGGAACATTTTAGTTAATTCTAATGAAAACACTTTGACTTTTATCATTTGTATTGGAAACAACATTGTCATATGTCTTTTCTTGGATCCAAATAATACGAAACCTCGCTCTATGATTTGAAGTTAAAATCCTCAAATATGGTTAAATAGTGACTTTTTCACGTTTTTCATGTAGTTTGATATTACGTAAATATATTCATTTTTACCAATATTTCGATACTATTTCATGTAGTATCACGATATGTGATTTGGCCTTGAAATCTCAGAATTTCGCATAATATTGCATTTTAAGCAAGTTTTCTTGCATTTTGTTTCGTACGGAAAATCATCGAATTTAGCAATATTTTGACGTTTATCATCCCCTTTTCCTTCATGTGATTTAAACAAAACATCATCGAATTAGGCAATATTTTGCCGTTTTCCACGTTTTTGTGAATTTTCAGTCCATGGGTATTAATTCATATATATACGATAAAAATGATGCAAACACATAATTGATTAGATAATAACCTTAAATACTTCATTTTCAATCATCTATTTGTTTCTTGTTAAATTACTGAGTAAGATATTGAAAAGGGGAGAAGTTCCGTTTTTATTGCATATATCGACGTTTCAGCCGGATTAGAGCGGTTTTACGTGTACATCTTCCCTCGTTAATATAAACGGAAAATCAAGAACATTTTACTTATTTCTAATGAAAACACATTGTTTTTTATCATTTGTATTGGAAACAACATTGTCATATGTCTTTTCTTGGATCTAAATAATACGAAACCTCGCTCTATGATTTGAAGGTAAAATCCTCATATATGGTAAAATAGTAACTTTTTCACGTTAATCATGTAGTTTGATATTACACAAATATATTCATTTTTACCAATATTCCGATACTATTTCATGTAGTATCACGATATGTGATTTGCCCTTCAAATCTCAGAATTCCGCGTAATATTGCATTTTAAGCAAGTTTTCTTGCATTTTGTTTCGTACAAAAAATCATCGAATTTAGCAATATTTTGACGTTTATCATCCCCTTTTCCTTCATGTGATTTAAACAAAATATCATCATATTAGGCAATATTTTGCCGTTTTTCCACGTTTTTTGAATTTTCAGTCCATGGGTATTAATTCATATATATACGATAAAAATGATGCAAACACATAATTGATTAGATAATAACCTTAAATACTTCATTTTCAATCAACTATTTGTTTCTCGTTAAAATACTGAGTGAGATATTGAAAAGGGGAGAAGTTCTGTTTTTATTGCATATATCGACGTTTCAGCCGGAATAGAGCGATTTCCGTGTACATCTTCCATCGGTAATATAAACAGAAAACCAGGAACATTTTAGTTAATTCTAATGAAAACACTTTGATTTTTATCATTTGTATTGGAAACAACATTGTCATATGTCTTTTCTTGGATCCAAATAATACGAAACCTCGCTCTATGATTTGAAGTTAAAATCCTGAAATATGGTTAAATAGTGACTTTTTTCACGTTTGTCATGTAGTTTGATATTACGTAAATATATTCATTTTTACCAATATTTCGATACTATTTCATGTAGTATCACGATATGTGATTTGGCCTTGAAATCTCAGAATTTCGCATAATATTGCATTTTAAGCAAGTTTTCTTGCATTTTGTTTCGTACGAAAAATCATCGAATTTAGCAATATTTTGACGTTTATCATCCCCTTTTCCTTCATGTGATTTAAACAAAATATCATCGAATTAGGCAATATTTTGCCGTTTTCCACGTTTTTGTGAATTTTCAGTCCATGGGTATTAATTCATATATATACGATAAAAATGATGCAAACACATAATTAATTAGATAATAACCTTAAATACTTCATTTTCAATCATCTATTTGTTTCTCGTTAAAATACTGAGTAAGATATTTAAAAGGGGAGAAGTTCGGTTTTATTGCATATATCGACGTTTCAGCCGGATTAGAGCGGTTTTACGTGTACATCTTCCCTCGTTAATATAAACGGAAAATCAAGAACATTTTAGTTATTTCTAATAAAAACACATTGTTTTTTATCATTTGTATTGGAAACAACATTGTCATATGTCTTTTCTTGGATCTAAATAATACGAAACCTCGCTCTATGATTTGAAGGTAAAATCCTCAAATATGGTAAAATAGTAACTTTTTCACGTTAATCATGTAGTTTGATATTACGCAAATATATTCATTTTTACCAATATTCCGATACTATTTAATGTAGTATCAGGATATGTGATTTGCCCTTCAAGTCTCAGAATTTCGCGTAATATTGCATTTTAAGCAAGTTTTCTTGCATTTTGTTTCGTACGAAAAATCATCGAATTTAGCAATATTTTGACGTTTATCATCCCCTTTTCCTTCATGTGATTTAAACCAAATATCATCGAATTAGGCAATATTTTGCCGTTTTTCCACGTTTTTGTGAATTTTCAGTCCATGGGTATTAATTCATATACATACGATAAAAATGATGCAAACACATAATTGATTAGATAATATCCTTAAATACTTCATTTTCAATCAACTATTTGTTTCTCGTTAAAATACTGAGTAAGATATTGAAACGGGGAGAAGTTCGGTTTTATTGCATATATCGACGTTTCAGCCGGATTAGAGCGGTTTTACGTTTACATCTTCCCTCGTTAATATAAACGGAAAATCAAGAACATTTTAGTTATTTCTAATAAAAACACATTGTTTTTTTTCATTTGTATTGGAAACAACATTGTCATATGTCTTTACTTGGATCTAAATAATACGAAACCTCGCTCTATGATTTGAAGGTAAAATCCTCAAATATGGTAAAATAGTAACTTTTTCACGTTAATCATGTAGTTTGATATTACGCAAATATATTCATTTTTACCAATATTCCGATACTATTTAATGTAGTATCAGGATATGTGATTTGCCCTTCAAGTCTCAGAATTTCGCGTAATATTGCATTTTAAGCAAGTTTTCTTGCATTTTGTTTCGTACGAAAAATCATCGAATTTAGCAATATTTTGACGTTTATCATCCCCTTTTCCTTCATGTGATTTAAACAAAATATCATCGAATTAGGCAATATTTTGCCGTTTTTCCACGTTTTTGTGAATTTTCAGTGCATGGGTTTTAATTCATATACATACGATAAAAATGATGCAAACACATAATTGATTAGATAATAACCTTAAATACTTCATTTTCAATCAACTATTTGTTTCTCGTTAAAATACTGAGTAAGATATTGAAACGGGGAGAAGTTCGGTTTTATTGCATATATCGACGTTTCAGCCGGATTAGAGCGGTTTTACGTTTACATCTTCCCTCGTTAATATAAACGGAAAATCAAGAACATTTTAGTTATTTCTAATAAAAACACATTGTTTTTTATCATTTGTATTGGAAACAACATTGTCATATGTCTTTTCTTGGATCTAAATAATACGAAACCTCGCTCTATGATTTGAAGGTAAAATCCTCAAATATGGTAAAATAGTAACTTTTTCACGTTAATCATGTAGTTTGATATTACGCAAATATATTAATTTTTACCAATATTCCGATACTATTTAATGTAGTATCAGGATATGTGATTTGCCCTTCAAGTCTCAGAATTTCGCGTAATATTGCATTTTAAGCAAGTTATCTTGCATTTTGTTTCGTACGAAAAATCATCGAATTTAGCAATATTTTGACGTTTATCATCCCCTTTTCCTTCATGTGATTTAAACAAAATATCATCGAATTAGGCAATATTTTGCCGTTTTTCCACGTTTTTGTGAATTTTCAGTCCATGGGTATTATTTCATATATATACGATAAAAATGATGCAAACACATAATTGATTAGATAATAACCTTAAATACTTCATTTTCAATCAACTATTTGTTTCTCGTTAAAATACTGAGTAAGATATTGAAAAGGGGAGTAGTTCTGTTTTTATTGCATATATCGACGTTTCAGCCGGAATAGAGCGATTTTCGTGTACATCCTCCATCGGTAATATAAACGGAAAACCAGGAACATTTTAGTTAATTCTAATGAAAACACTTTGATTTTTATCATTTGTATTGGAAACAACATTGTCATATGTCTTTTCTTGGATCCAAATAATACGAAACCTCGCTCTATGATTTGAAGTTAAAATCCTCAAATATGGTTAAATAGTGACTTTTTTCACGTTTGTCATGTAGTTTGATATTACGTAAATATATTCATTTTTACCAATATTTCGATACTATTTCATGTAGTATCACGATATGTGATTTGGCCTTGAAATCTCAGAATTTCGCATAATATTGCATTTTAAGCAAGTTTTCTTGCATTTTGTTTCGTACGAAAAATCATCGAATTTAGCAATATTTTGACGTTTATCATCCCCTTTTCCTTCATGTGATTTAAACAAAATATCATCGAATTAGGCAATATTTTGCCGTTTTCCACGTTTTTGTGAATTTTCAGTCCATTGGAATTAATTCTTATATATACGATAAAAATGATGCAAACACATAATTGATTAGATAATAACCTTAAATACTTCATTTTCAATCATCTACTTGTTTCTCGTTAAAATACTGAGTAGGATGTTGAAAAGGGGAGAAGTTCGGTTTTTATTGCATATATCGACGTTTCAGCCGGATTAGAGCGGTTTAACGTGTACATCTTCCCTCGTTAATATAAACGGAAAATTAAGAACATTATAGTTAATTCTAATGAAAACACATTGTTTTTTATCATTTGTATTGGAAACAACATTGTCATATGTCTTTTCTTGGAACTAAATAATACGAAACCTCGCTCTATGATTTGAAGGTAAAATCCTCAAATATGGTAAAATAGTGACTTTTTCACGTTAATCATGTAGTTTGATATTACGCAAATATATTCATTTTTACCAATATTTCGATACTATTTCATGTAGTATCACGATATGTGATTTGGCCTTCAAATCTCAGAATTTCGCATAATATTGCATTTTAAGCAAGTTTCCTTGCATTTTGTTTCGTACGAAAAATCATCGAATTTAGCAATATTTTGACGTTTATCATCCCCTTTTCCTTTATTTGATTTAAACAAAATATCATCGAATTAGGCAATATTTTGCCGTTTTTCCACGTTTTTGTGAATTTTCAGTCTATGGGTATTAATTCATTATATATACGATAAAAATGATGCAAACACATAATTGATTAGATAATAACCTTAAATACTTCATTTTCAATCAACTATTTGTTTCTCGTTAAAATACTGAGTAAGATATTGAAAAGGGGAGAAGTTCTGTTTTTATTGCATATATCGACGTTTCAGCCGGAATAGAGCGGTTTTACGTGTACATCTTCCATCAGTAATATAAACGGAAAATCAGGAACATTTTAGTTAATTCTAATGAAAACACATTGATTTTTATCATTTGTATTGGAAACAACATTGTCATATGTCTTTTCTTGGATCTAAATAATACGAAACCTCGCTCTATGATTCTAAGTTATAATCCTCAAATATGGTTAAATAGTGACTTTTTTCACGATTTTCATGTAGTTTGATATTACGTAAATATATTCATTTTTACCAATATTTCGATACTATTTCATGTAGTATCACGATATGTGATTTGGCCTTGAAATCTCAGAATTTCGCATAATATTGCATTTTAAGCAAGTTTTCTTGCATTTTGTTTCGTAAGAAAAATCATCGAATTTAGCAATATTTTGACGTATATCATCCCCTTTTCCTTCATGTGATTTAAACAAAATATCATCGAATTAGGCAATATTTTGCCGTTTTCCACGTTTTTGTGAATTTTCAGTCCATGGGTATTAATTCATATATATACGATAAAAATGACGCAAACACATAATTAATTAGATAATAACCTTAAATACTTCATTTTCAATCATCTATTTGTTTCTCGTTAAAATACTGAGTAAGATATTGAAACGGGGAGAAGTTCGGTTTTATTGCATATATCGACGTTTCAGCCGGATTAGAACGGTTTCACGTTTACATCTTCCCTCGTTAATATAAACGGAAAATCAAGAACATTTTAGTTAATTCTAATAAAAACACATTGTTTTTTATCATTTGTATTGGAAACAACATTGTCATATGTCTTTTCTTGGATCTAAATAATACGAAACCACGCTCTATGATTTGAAGGTAAAATCCTCAAATATGGTAAAATAGTAACTTTTTCACGTTAATCATGTAGTTTGATATTACGCAAATATATTCATTTTTACCAATATTCCGATACTATTTAATGTAGTATCAGGATATGTGATTTGCCCTTCAAGTCTCAGAATTTCGCGTAATATTGCATTTTAAGCAAGTTTTCTTGCATTTTGTTTCGTACGAAAAATCATCGAATTTAGCAATATTTTGACGTTTATCATCCCCTTTTCCTTCATGTGATTTAAACAAAATATCATCGAATTAGGCAATATTTTGCCGTTTTTCCACGTTTTTGTGAATTTTCAGTCCATGGGTATTAATTCATATACATACGATAAAAATGATGCAAACACATAATTGATTAGATAATAACCTTAAATACTTCATTTTCAATCAACTATTTGTTTCTCGTTAAAATACTGAGTAAGATATTGAAACGGGGAGAAGTTCGGTTTTATTGCATATATCGACGTTTCAGCCGGATTAGAGCGGTTTTACGTTTACATCTTCCCTCGTTAATATAAACGGAAAATCAAGAACATTTTAGTTATTTCTAATAAAAACACATTGTTTTTTATCATTTGTATTGGAAACAACATTGTCATATGTCTTTTCTTGGATCTAAATAATACGAAACCTCGCTCTATGATTTGAAGGTAAAATCCTCAAATATGGTAAAATAGTAACTTTTTCACGTTAATCATGTAGTTTGATATTACGCAAATATATTCATTTTTACCAATATTCCGATACTATTTAATGTAGTATCAGGATATGTGATTTGCCCTTCAAGTCTCAGAATTTCGCGTAATATTTCATTTTAAGCAAGTTATCTTGCATTTTGTTTCGTACGAAAAATCATCGAATTTAGCAATATTTTGACGTTTATCACCCCCTTTTCCTTCATGTGATTTAAACAAAATATCATCGAATTAGGCAATATTTTGCCGTTTTTCCACGTTTTTGTGAATTTTCAGTCCATGGGTATTATTTCATATATATACGATAAAAATGATGCAAACACATAATTGATTAGATAATAACCTTAAATACTTCATTTTCAATCAACTATTTGTTTCTCGTTAAAATACTGAGTAAGATATTGAAAAGGGGAGAAGTTCTGTTTTTATTGCATATATCGACGTTTCAGCCGGATTAGAGCGGTTTAACGTGTACATCTTCCCTCGTTAATATAAACGGAAAATCAAGAACATTATAGTTAATTCTAATGAAAACACATTGTTTTTTATCATTTGTATTGGAAACAACATTGTCATATGTCTTTTCTTGGAACTAAATAATGCGAAACCTCGCTCTATGATTTGAAGGTAAAATCCTCAAATATGGTAAAATAGTGACTTTTTCACGTTAATCATGTAGTTTGATATTACGCAAATATATTCATTTTTACCAATATTTCGATACTATTTCATGTAGTATCACGATATGTGATTTGGCCTTCAAATCTCAGAATTTCGCATAATATTGCATTTTAAGCAAGTTTCCTTGCATTTTGTTTCGTACGAAAAATCATCGAATTTAGCAATATTTTGACGTTTATCATCCCCTTTTCCTTTATTTGATTTAAACAAAATATCATCGAATTAGGCAATATTTTGCCGTTTTTCCACGTTTTTGTGAATTTTCAGTCAATGGGTATTAATTCATTATATATACGATAAAAATGATGCAAACACATAATTGATTAGATAATAACCTTAAATACTGCATTTTCAATCAACTATTTGTTTCTCGGTAAAATACTGAGTAAGATAATGAAAAGGGGAGAAGTTCTGTTTTTATTGCATATATCGACGTTTCAGCCGGAATAGAGCGGTTTTACGTGTACATCTTCCATCAGTAATATAAACGAAAAATCAGGAACATTTTAGTTAATTCTAATGAAAACACATTGATTTTTATCATTTGTATTGGAAACAACATTGTCATGTCTTTTCTTGAATCTAAATAATACGAAACCTCGCTCTATGATTCTAAGTTATAATCCTCAAATATGGTTAAATAGTGACTTTTTTCACGATTTTCATGTAGTTTGATATTACGTAAATATATTCATTTTTACCAATATTTCGATACTATTTCATGTAGTATCACGATATGTGATTTGGCCTTGAAATCTCAGAATTTCGCATAATATTGCATTTTAAGCAAGTTTTCTTGCATTTTGTTTCGTACGAAAAATCATCGAATTTAGCAATATTTTGACGTTTATCATCCCCTTTTCCTTCATGTGATTTAAACAAAATATCATCGAATTTGGCAATATTTTGCCGTTTTCCACGTTTTTGTGAATTTTCAGTCCATGGGTATTAATTCATATATATACGATAAAAATGATGCAAACACATAATTAATTAGATAATAACCTTAAATACTTCATTTTCAATCATCTATTTGTTTCTCGTTAAAATACTGAGTAAGATATTCAAAAGGGGAGAAGTTCGGTTTTATTGCATATATCGACGTTTCAGCCGGATTAGAGCGGTTTTACGTGTACATCTTCCCTCGTTAATATAAACGGAAAATCAAGAACATTTTAGTTATTTCTAATAAAAACACATTGTTTTTTATCATTTGTATTGGAAACAACATTGTCATATGTCTTTTCTTGGATCTAAATAATACGAAACCTCGCTCTATGATTTGAAGGTAAAATCCTCAAATATGGTAAAATAGTAACTTTTTCACGTTTGTCATGTAGTGTGATATTACGTAAATATATTCATTTTTACCAATATTTCGATACTATTTCATGTAGTATCACGATATGTGATTTGGCCTTGAAATCTCAGAATTTCGCATAATATTGCATTTTAAGCAAGTTTTCTTGCATTTTGTTTCGTACGAAAAATCATCGAATTTAGCAATATTTTGACGTTTATCATCCCCTTTTCCTTCATGTGATTTAAACAAAATATCATCGAATTAGGCAATATTTTGCCGTTTTCCACGTTTTTGTGAATTTTCAGTCCATGGGTATTAATTCATATATATACGATAAAAATGATGCAAACACATAATTAATTAGATAATAACCTTAAATACTTCATTTTCAATCATCTATTTGTTTCTCGTTAAAATACTGAGTAAGATATTCAAAAGAGGAGAAGCTCGGTTTTATTGCATATATCGACGTTTCAGACGGATTAGAGCGGTTTTACGTGTACATCTTCCCTCGTTAATATAAACGGAAAATCAAGAACATTTTAGTTATTTCTAATAAAAACACATTGTTTTTTATCATTTGTATTGGAAACAACATTGTCATATGTCTTTTCTTGGATCTAAATAATACGAAACCTCGCTCTATGATTTGAAAGTAAAATCCTCAAATATGGTAAAATAGTAACTTTTTCACGTTTGTCATGTAGTGTGATATTACGTAAATATATTCATTTTTACCAATATTTCGATACTATTTCATGTAGTATCACGATATGTGATTTGGCCTTGAAATCTCAGAATTTCGCATAATATTGCATTTTAAGCAAGTTTTCTTGTATTTTGTTTCGTACGAAAAATCATCGAATTTAGCAATATTTTGACGTTTATCATCCCCTTTTCCTTCATGTGATTTAAACAAAATATCATCGAATTAGGCAATATTTTGCCGTTTTCCACGTTTTTGTGAATTTTCAGTCCATTGGAATTAATTCTTATATATACGATAAAAATGATGCAAACACATAATTGATTAGATAATAACCTTAAATACTTCATTTTCAATCATCTACTTGTTTCTCGTTAAAATACTGAGTAGGATGTTGAAAAGGGGAGAAGTTCGGTTTTTATTGCATATATCGACGTTTCAGCCGGATTAGAGCGGTTTAACGTGTACATCTTCCCTCGTTAATATAAACGGAAAATCAAGAACATTATAGTTAATTCTAATGAAAACACATTGTTTTTTATCATTTGTATTGGAAACAACATTGTCATATGTCTTTTCTTGGAACTAAATAATGCGAAACCTCGCTCTATGATTTGAAGGTAAAATCCTCAAATATGGTAAAATAGTGACTTTTTCACGTTAATCATGTAGTTTGATATTACGCAAATATATTCATTTTTACCAATATTTCGATACTATTTCATGTAGTATCACGATATGTGATTTGGCCTTCAAATCTCAGAATTTCGCATAATATTGCATTTTAAGCAAGTTTCCTTGCATTTTGTTTCGTACGAAAAATCATCGAATTTAGCAATATTTTGACGTTTATCATCCCCTTTTCCTTTATTTGATTTAAACAAAATATCATCGAATTAGGCAATATTTTGCCGTTTTTCCACGTTTTTGTGAATTTTCAGTCTATGGGTATTAATTCATTATATATACGATAAAAATGATGCAAACACATAATTGATTAGATAATAACCTTAAATACTTCATTTTCAATCAACTATTTGTTTCTCGTTAAAATACTGAGTAAGATATTGAAAAGGGGAGAAGTTCTGTTTTTATTGCATATATCGACGTTTCAGCCGGAATAGAGCGGTTTTACGTGTACATCTTCCATCAGTAATATAAACGGAAAATCAGGAACATTTTAGTTAATTCTAATGAAAACACATTGATTTTTATCATTTGTATTGGAAACAACATTGTCATATGTCTTTTCTTGGATCTAAATAATACGAAACCTCGCTCTATGATTCTAAGTTATAATCCTCAAATATGGTTAAATAGTGACTTTTTTCACGATTTTCATGTAGTTTGATATTACGTAAATATATTCATTTTTACCAATATTTCGATACTATTTCATGTAGTATCACGATATGTGATTTGGCCTTGAAATCTCAGAATTTCGCATAATATTGCATTTTAAGCAAGTTTTCTTGCATTTTGTTTCGTAAGAAAAATCATCGAATTTAGCAATATTTTGACGTTTATCATCCCCTTTTCCTTCATGTGATTTAAACAAAATATCATCGAATTAGGCAATATTTTGCCGTTTTCCACGTTTTTGTGAATTTTCAGTCCATGGGTATTAATTCATATATATACGATAAAAATGACGCAAACACATAATTAATTAGATAATAACCTTAAATACTTCATTTTCAATCATCTATTTGTTTCTCGTTAAAATACTGAGTAAGATATTGAAACGGGGAGAAGTTCGGTTTTATTGCATATATCGACGTTTCAGCCGGATTAGAACGGTTTCACGTTTACATCTTCCCTCGTTAATATAAACGGAAAATCAAGAACATTTTAGTTAATTCTAATAAAAACACATTGTTTTTTATCATTTGTATTGGAAACAACATTGTCATATGTCTTTTCTTGGATCTAAATAATACGAAACCACGCTCTATGATTTGAAGGTAAAATCCTCAAATATGGTAAAATAGTAACTTTTTCACGTTAATCATGTAGTTTGATATTACGCAAATATATTCATTTTTACCAATATTCCGATACTATTTAATGTAGTATCAGGATATGTGATTTGCCCTTCAAGTCTCAGAATTTCGCGTAATATTGCATTTTAAGCAAGTTTTCTTGCATTTTGTTTCGTACGAAAAATCATCGAATTTAGCAATATTTTGACGTTTATCATCCCCTTTTCCTTCATGTGATTTAAACAAAATATCATCGAATTAGGCAATATTTTGCCGTTTTTCCACGTTTTTGTGAATTTTCAGTCCATGGGTATTAATTCATATACATACGATAAAAATGATGCAAACACATAATTGATTAGATAATAACCTTAAATACTTCATTTTCAATCAACTATTTGTTTCTCGTTAAAATACTGAGTAAGATATTGAAACGGGGAGAAGTTCGGTTTTATTGCATATATCGACGTTTCAGCCGGATTAGAGCGGTTTTACGTTTACATCTTCCCTCGTTAATATAAACGGAAAATCAAGAACATTTTAGTTATTTCTAATAAAAACACATTGTTTTTTATCATTTGTATTGGAAACAACATTGTCATATGTCTTTTCTTGGATCTAAATAATACGAAACCTCGCTCTATGATTTGAAGGTAAAATCCTCAAATATGGTAAAATAGTAACTTTTTCACGTTTGTCATGTAGTGTGATATTACGTAAATATATTCATTTTTACCAATATTTCGATACTATTTCATGTAGTATCACGATATGTGATTTGGCCTTGAAATCTCAGAATTTCGCATAATATTGCATTTTAAGCAAGTTTTCTTGCATTTTGTTTCGTACGAAAAATCATCGAATTTAGCAATATTTTGACGTTTATCATCCCCTTTTCCTTCATGTGATTTAAACAAAATATCATCGAATTAGGCAATATTTTGCCGTTTTCCACGTTTTTGTGAATTTTCAGTCCATGGGTATTAATTCATATATATACGATAAAAATGATGCAAACACATAATTGATTAGATAATAACCTTAAATACTTCATTTTCAATCATCTATTTGTTTCTCGTTAAAATACTGAGTAAGATATTCAAAAGAGGAGAAGCTCGGTTTTATTGCATATATCGACGTTTCAGACGGATTAGAGCGGTTTTACGTGTACATCTTCCCTCGTTAATATAAACGGAAAATCAAGAACATTTTAGTTATTTCTAATAAAAACACATTGTTTTTTATCATTTGTATTGGAAACAACATTGTCATATGTCTTTTCTTGGATCTAAATAATACGAAACCTCGCTCTATGATTTGAAAGTAAAATCCTCAAATATGGTAAAATAGTAACTTTTTCACGTTTGTCATGTAGTGTGATATTACGTAAATATATTCATTTTTACCAATATTTCGATACTATTTCATGTAGTATCACGATATGTGATTTGGCCTTGAAATCTCAGAATTTCGCATAATATTGCATTTTAAGCAAGTTTTCTTGTATTTTGTTTCGTACGAAAAATCATCGAATTTAGCAATATTTTGACGTTTATCATCCCCTTTTCCTTCATGTGATTTAAACAAAATATCATCGAATTAGGCAATATTTTGCCGTTTTCCACGTTTTTGTGAATTTTCAGTCCATTGGAATTAATTCTTATATATACGATAAAAATGATGCAAACACATAATTGATTAGATAATAACCTTAAATACTTCATTTTCAATCATCTACTTGTTTCTCGTTAAAATACTGAGTAGGATGTTGAAAAGGGGAGAAGTTCGGTTTTTATTGCATATATCGACGTTTCAGCCGGATTAGAGCGGTTTAACGTGTACATCTTCCCTCGTTAATATAAACGGAAAATCAAGAACATTATAGTTAATTCTAATGAAAACACATTGTTTTTTATCATTTGTATTGGAAACAACATTGTCATATGTCTTTTCTTGGAACTAAATAATGCGAAACCTCGCTCTATGATTTGAAGGTAAAATCCTCAAATATGGTAAAATAGTGACTTTTTCACGTTAATCATGTAGTTTGATATTACGCAAATATATTCATTTTTACCAATATTTCGATACTATTTCATGTAGTATCACGATATGTGATTTGGCCTTCAAATCTCAGAATTTCGCATAATATTGCATTTTAAGCAAGTTTCCTTGCATTTTGTTTCGTACGAAAAATCATCGAATTTAGCAATATTTTGACGTTTATCATCCCCTTTTCCTTTATTTGATTTAAACAAAATATCATCGAATTAGGCAATATTTTGCCGTTTTTCCACGTTTTTGTGAATTTTCAGTCTATGGGTATTAATTCATTATATATACGATAAAAATGATGCAAACACATAATTGATTAGATAATAACCTTAAATACTTCATTTTCAATCAACTATTTGTTTCTCGTTAAAATACTGAGTAAGATATTGAAAAGGGGAGAAGTTCTGTTTTTATTGCATATATCGACGTTTCAGCCGGAATAGAGCGGTTTTACGTGTACATCTTCCATCAGTAATATAAACGGAAAATCAGGAACATTTTAGTTAATTCTAATGAAAACACATTGATTTTTATCATTTGTATTGGAAACAACATTGTCATATGTCTTTTCTTGGATCTAAATAATACGAAACCTCGCTCTATGATTCTAAGTTATAATCCTCAAATATGGTTAAATAGTGACTTTTTTCACGATTTTCATGTAGTTTGATATTACGTAAATATATTCATTTTTACCAATATTTCGATACTATTTCATGTAGTATCACGATATGTGATTTGGCCTTGAAATCTCAGAATTTCGCATAATATTGCATTTTAAGCAAGTTTTCTTGCATTTTGTTTCGTAAGAAAAATCATCGAATTTAGCAATATTTTGACGTTTATCATCCCCTTTTCCTTCATGTGATTTAAACAAAATATCATCGAATTAGGCAATATTTTGCCGTTTTCCACGTTTTTGTGAATTTTCAGTCCATGGGTATTAATTCATATATATACGATAAAAATGACGCAAACACATAATTAATTAGATAATAACCTTAAATACTTCATTTTCAATCATCTATTTGTTTCTCGTTAAAATACTGAGTAAGATATTGAAACGGGGAGAAGTTCGGTTTTATTGCATATATCGACGTTTCAGCCGGATTAGAACGGTTTCACGTTTACATCTTCCCTCGTTAATATAAACGGAAAATCAAGAACATTTTAGTTAATTCTAATAAAAACACATTGTTTTTTATCATTTGTATTGGAAACAACATTGTCATATGTCTTTTCTTGGATCTAAATAATACGAAACCACGCTCTATGATTTGAAGGTAAAATCCTCAAATATGGTAAAATAGTAACTTTTTCACGTTAATCATGTAGTTTGATATTACGCAAATATATTCATTTTTACCAATATTCCGATACTATTTAATGTAGTATCAGGATATGTGATTTGCCCTTCAAGTCTCAGAATTTCGCGTAATATTGCATTTTAAGCAAGTTTTCTTGCATTTTGTTTCGTACGAAAAATCATCGAATTTAGCAATATTTTGACGTTTATCATCCCCTTTTCCTTCATGTGATTTAAACAAAATATCATCGAATTAGGCAATATTTTGCCGTTTTTCCACGTTTTTGTGAATTTTCAGTCCATGGGTATTAATTCATATACATACGATAAAAATGATGCAAACACATAATTGATTAGATAATAACCTTAAATACTTCATTTTCAATCAACTATTTGTTTCTCGTTAAAATACTGAGTAAGATATTGAAACGGGGAGAAGTTCGGTTTTATTGCATATATCGACGTTTCAGCCGGATTAGAGCGGTTTTACGTTTACATCTTCCCTCGTTAATATAAACGGAAAATCAAGAACATTTTAGTTATTTCTAATAAAAACACATTGTTTTTTATCATTTGTATTGGAAACAACATTGTCATATGTCTTTTCTTGGATCTAAATAATACGAAACCTCGCTCTATGATTTGAAGGTAAAATCCTCAAATATGGTAAAATAGTAACTTTTTCACGTTAATCATGTAGTTTGATATTACGCAAATATATTCATTTTTACCAATATTCCGATACTATTTAATGTAGTATCAGGATATGTGATTTGCCCTTCAAGTCTCAGAATTTCGCGTAATATTTCATTTTAAGCAAGTTATCTTGCATTTTGTTTCGTACGAAAAATCATCGAATTTAGCAATATTTTGACGTTTATCACCCCCTTTTCCTTCATGTGATTTAAACAAAATATCATCGAATTAGGCAATATTTTGCCGTTTTTCCACGTTTTTGTGAATTTTCAGTCCATGGGTATTATTTCATATATATACGATAAAAATGATGCAAACACATAATTGATTAGATAATAACCTTAAATACTTCATTTTCAATCAACTATTTGTTTCTCGTTAAAATACTGAGTAAGATATTGAAAAGGGGAGAAGTTCTGTTTTTATTGCATATATCGACGTTTCAGCCGGATTAGAGCGGTTTAACGTGTTCATCTTCCCTCGTTAATATAAACGGAAAATCAAGAACATTATAGTTAATTCTAATGAAAACACATTGTTTTTTATCATTTGTATTGGAAACAACATTGTCATATGTCTTTTCTTGGAACTAAATAATGCGAAACCTCGCTCTATGATTTGAAGGTAAAATCCTCAAATATGGTAAAATAGTGACTTTTTCACGTTAATCATGTAGTTTGATATTACGCAAATATATTCATTTTTACCAATATTTCGATACTATTTCATGTAGTATCACGATATGTGATTTGGCCTTCAAATCTCAGAATTTCGCATAATATTGCATTTTAAGCAAGTTTCCTTGCATTTTGTTTCGTACGAAAAATCATCGAATTTAGCAATATTTTGACGTTTATCATCCCCTTTTCCTTTATTTGATTTAAACAAAATATCATCGAATTAGGCAATATTTTGCCGTTTTTCCACGTTTTTGTGAATTTTCAGTCAATGGGTATTAATTCATTATATATACGATAAAAATGATGCAAACACATAATTGATTAGATAATAACCTTAAATACTGCATTTTCAATCAACTATTTGTTTCTCGGTAAAATACTGAGTAAGATAATGAAAAGGGGAGAAGTTCTGTTTTTATTGCATATATCGACGTTTCAGCCGGAATAGAGCGGTTTTACGTGTACATCTTCCATCAGTAATATAAACGAAAAATCAGGAACATTTTAGTTAATTCTAATGAAAACACATTGATTTTTATCATTTGTATTGGAAACAACATTGTCATGTCTTTTCTTGGATCTAAATAATACGAAACCTCGCTCTATGATTCTAAGTTATAATCCTCAAATATGGTTAAATAGTGACTTTTTTCACGATTTTCATGTAGTTTGATATTACGTAAATATATTCATTTTTACCAATATTTCGATACTATTTCATGTAGTATCACGATATGTGATTTGGCCTTGAAATCTCAGAATTTCGCATAATATTGCATTTTAAGCAAGTTTTCTTGCATTTTGTTTCGTACGAAAAATCATCGAATTTAGCAATATTTTGACGTTTATCATCCCCTTTTCCTTCATGTGATTTAAACAAAATATCATCGAATTTGGCAATATTTTGCCGTTTTCCACGTTTTTGTGAATTTTCAGTCCATGGGTATTAATTCATATATATACGATAAAAATGATGCAAACACATAATTAATTAGATAATAACCTTAAATACTTCATTTTCAATCATCTATTTGTTTCTCGTTAAAATACTGAGTAAGATATTCAAAAGGGGAGAAGTTCGGTTTTATTGCATATATCGACGTTTCAGCCGGATTAGAGCGGTTTTACGTGTACATCTTCCCTCGTTAATATAAACGGAAAATCAAGAACATTTTAGTTATTTCTAATAAAAACACATTGTTTTTTATCATTTGTATTGGAAACAACATTGTCATATGTCTTTTCTTGGATCTAAATAATACGAAACCTCGCTCTATGATTTGAAGGTAAAATCCTCAAATATGGTAAAATAGTAACTTTTTCACGTTTGTCATGTAGTGTGATATTACGTAAATATATTCATTTTTACCAATATTTCGATACTATTTCATGTAGTATCACGATATGTGATTTGGCCTTGAAATCTCAGAATTTCGCATAATATTGCATTTTAAGCAAGTTTTCTTGCATTTTGTTTCGTACGAAAAATCATCGAATTTAGCAATATTTTGACGTTTATCATCCCCTTTTCCTTCATGTGATTTAAACAAAATATCATCGAATTAGGCAATATTTTGCCGTTTTCCACGTTTTTGTGAATTTTCAGTCCATGGGTATTAATTCATATATATACGATAAAAATGATGCAAACACATAATTAATTAGATAATAACCTTAAATACTTCATTTTCAATCATCTATTTGTTTCTCGTTAAAATACTGAGTAAGATATTCAAAAGAGGAGAAGCTCGGTTTTATTGCATATATCGACGTTTCAGACGGATTAGAGCGGTTTTACGTGTACATCTTCCCTCGTTAATATAAACGGAAAATCAAGAACATTTTAGTTATTTCTAATAAAAACACATTGTTTTTTATCATTTGTATTGGAAACAACATTGTCATATGTCTTTTCTTGGATCTAAATAATACGAAACCTCGCTCTATGATTTGAAAGTAAAATCCTCAAATATGGTAAAATAGTAACTTTTTCACGTTTGTCATGTAGTGTGATATTACGTAAATATATTCATTTTTACCAATATTTCGATACTATTTCATGTAGTATCACGATATGTGATTTGGCCTTGAAATCTCAGAATTTCGCATAATATTGCATTTTAAGCAAGTTTTCTTGTATTTTGTTTCGTACGAAAAATCATCGAATTTAGCAATATTTTGACGTTTATCATCCCCTTTTCCTTCATGTGATTTAAACAAAATATCATCGAATTAGGCAATATTTTGCCGTTTTCCACGTTTTTGTGAATTTTCAGTCCATTGGTATTAATTCATATATATACGATAAAAATGATGCAAACACATAATTGATTAGATAATAACCTTAAATACTTCATTTTCAATCATCTATTTGTTTCTCGTTAAAATACTGAGTAAGATGTTGAAAAGGGGAGAAGTTCGGTTTTTATTGCATATATCGACGTTTCAGCCGGATTAGAGCGGTTTAACGTGTACATCTTCCCTCGTTAATATAAACGGAAAATCAAGAACATTATAGTTAATTCTAATGAAAACACATTGTTTTTTATCATTTGTATTGGAAACAACATTGTCATATGTCTTTTCTTGGAACTAAATAATGCGAAACCTCGCTCTATGATTTGAAGGTAAAATCCTCAAATATGGTAAAATAGTGACTTTTTCACGTTAATCATGTAGTTTGATATTACGCAAATATATTCATTTTTACCAATATTTCGATACTATTTCATGTAGTATCACGATATGTGATTTGGCCTTCAAATCTCAGAATTTCGCATAATATTGCATTTTAAGCAAGTTTCCTTGCATTTTGTTTCGTACGAAAAATCATCGAATTTAGCAATATTTTGACGTTTATCATCCCCTTTTCCTTCATGTGATTTAAACAAAATATCATCGAATTAGGCAATATTTTGCCGTTTTCCACGTTTTTGTGAATTTTCAGTCAATGGGTATTAATTCATTATATATACGATAAAAATGATGCAAACACATAATTGATTAGATAATAACCTTAAATACTTCATTTTCAATCATCTATTTGTTTCTCGTTAAAATACTGAGTAAGATAATGAAAAGGGGAGAAGTTCTGTTTTTATTGCATATATCGACGTTTAAGCCGGAATAGAGCGGTTTTACGTGTACATCTTCCATCAGTAATATAAACGAAAAATCAGGAACATTTTAGTTAATTCTAATGAAAACACATTGATTTTTATCATTTGTATTGGAAACAACATTGTCATGTCTTTTCTTGGATCTAAATAATACGAAACCTCGCTCTATGATTCTAAGTTATAATCCTCAAATATGGTTAAATAGTGACTTTTTTCACGATTTTCATGTAGTTTGATATTACGTAAATATATTCATTTTTACCAATATTTCGATACTATTTCATGTAGTATCACGATATGTGATTTGGCCTTGAAATCTCAGAATTTCGCATAATATTGCATTTTAAGCAAGTTTTCTTGCATTTTGTTTCGTACGAAAAATCATCGAATTTAGCAATATTTTGACGTTTATCATCCCCTTTTCCTTCATGTGATTTAAACAAAATATCATCGAATTAGGCAATATTTTGCCGTTTTCTACGTTTCTGTGAATTTTCAGTCCATGGGTATTAATTCATATATATACGATAAAAATGATGCAAACACATAATTGATTAGATAATAACCTTAAATACTTCATTTTCAATCATCTACTTATTTCTCGTTAAAATACTGAGTAAGATGTTGAAAAGGGGAGAAGTTCGGTTTTATTGCATATATCGACGTTTCAGCCGGATTAGAGCGGTTTTACGTTTACATCTTCCCTCGTTAATATAAACGGAAAATCAAGAACATTTTAGTTATTTCTAATAAAAACACATTGTTTTTTATCATTTGTATTGGAAACAACATTGTCATATGTCTTTTCTTGGATCTAAATAATACGAAACCTCGCTCTATGATTTGAAGGTAAAATCCTCAAATATGGTAAAATAGTAACTTTTTCACGTTTGTCATGTAGTGTGATATTACGTAAATATATTCATTTTTACCAATATTTCGATACTATTTCATGTAGTATCACGATATGTGATTTGGCCTTGAAATCTCAGAATTTCGCATAATATTGCATTTTAAGCAAGTTTTCTTGCATTTTGTTTCGTACGAAAAATCATCGAATTTAGCAATATTTTGACGTTTATCATCCCCTTTTCCTTCATGTGATTTAAACAAAATATCATCGAATTAGGCAATATTTTGCCGTTTTCCACGTTTTTGTGAATTTTCAGTCCATGGGTATTAATTCATATATATACGATAAAAATGATGCAAACACATAATTAATTAGATAATAACCTTAAATACTTCATTTTCAATCATCTATTTGTTTCTCGTTAAAATACTGAGTAAGATATTCAAAAGAGGAGAAGCTCGGTTTTATTGCATATATCGACGTTTCAGACGGATTAGAGCGGTTTTACGTGTACATCTTCCCTCGTTAATATAAACGGAAAATCAAGAACATTTTAGTTATTTCTAATAAAAACACATTGTTTTTTATCATTTGTATTGGAAACAACATTGTCATATGTCTTTTCTTGGATCTAAATAATACGAAACCTCGCTCTATGATTTGAAAGTAAAATCCTCAAATATGGTAAAATAGTAACTTTTTCACGTTTGTCATGTAGTGTGATATTACGTAAATATATTCATTTTTACCAATATTTCGATACTATTTCATGTAGTATCACGATATGTGATTTGGCCTTGAAATCTCAGAATTTCGCATAATATTGCATTTTAAGCAAGTTTTCTTGTATTTTGTTTCGTACGAAAAATCATCGAATTTAGCAATATTTTGACGTTTATCATCCCCTTTTCCTTCATGTGATTTAAACAAAATATCATCGAATTAGGCAATATTTTGCCGTTTTCCACGTTTTTGTGAATTTTCAGTCCATTGGTATTAATTCATATATATACGATAAAAATGATGCAAACACATAATTGATTAGATAATAACCTTAAATACTTCATTTTCAATCATCTATTTGTTTCTCGTTAAAATACTGAGTAAGATGTTGAAAAGGGGAGAAGTTCGGTTTTTATTGCATATATCGACGTTTCAGCCGGATTAGAGCGGTTTAACGTGTACATCTTCCCTCGTTAATATAAACGGAAAATCAAGAACATTATAGTTAATTCTAATGAAAACACATTGTTTTTTATCATTTGTATTGGAAACAACATTGTCATATGTCTTTTCTTGGAACTAAATAATGCGAAACCTCGCTCTATGATTTGAAGGTAAAATCCTCAAATATGGTAAAATAGTGACTTTTTCACGTTAATCATGTAGTTTGATATTACGCAAATATATTCATTTTTACCAATATTTCGATACTATTTCATGTAGTATCACGATATGTGATTTGGCCTTCAAATCTCAGAATTTCGCATAATATTGCATTTTAAGCAAGTTTCCTTGCATTTTGTTTCGTACGAAAAATCATCGAATTTAGCAATATTTTGACGTTTATCATCCCCTTTTCCTTCATGTGATTTAAACAAAATATCATCGAATTAGGCAATATTTTGCCGTTTTCCACGTTTTTGTGAATTTTCAGTCAATGGGTATTAATTCATTATATATACGATAAAAATGATGCAAACACATAATTGATTAGATAATAACCTTAAATACTTCATTTTCAATCATCTATTTGTTTCTCGTTAAAATACTGAGTAAGATAATGAAAAGGGGAGAAGTTCTGTTTTTATTGCATATATCGACGTTTAAGCCGGAATAGAGCGGTTTTACGTGTACATCTTCCATCAGTAATATAAACGAAAAATCAGGAACATTTTAGTTAATTCTAATGAAAACACATTGATTTTTATCATTTGTATTGGAAACAACATTGTCATGTCTTTTCTTGGATCTAAATAATACGAAACCTCGCTCTATGATTCTAAGTTATAATCCTCAAATATGGTTAAATAGTGACTTTTTTCACGATTTTCATGTAGTTTGATATTACGTAAATATATTCATTTTTACCAATATTTCGATACTATTTCATGTAGTATCACGATATGTGATTTGGCCTTGAAATCTCAGAATTTCGCATAATATTGCATTTTAAGCAAGTTTTCTTGCATTTTGTTTCGTACGAAAAATCATCGAATTTAGCAATATTTTGACGTTTATCATCCCCTTTTCCTTCATGTGATTTAAACAAAATATCATCGAATTAGGCAATATTTTGCCGTTTTCTACGTTTCTGTGAATTTTCAGTCCATGGGTATTAATTCATATATATACGATAAAAATGATGCAAACACATAATTGATTAGATAATAACCTTAAATACTTCATTTTCAATCAACTATTTGTTTCTCGGTAAAATACTGAGTAAGATATTGAAAAGGGGAGAAGTTCTGTTTTTATTGCATATATCGACGTTTCAGCCGGAATAGAGCGATTTTCGTGTACATCCTCCATCGGTAATATAAACGGAAAACCAGGAACATTTTAGTTAATTCTAATGAAAACACTTTCATTTTTATCATTTGTATTGGAAACAACATTGTCATATGTCTTTTCTTGGATCCAAATAATACGAAAACTCGCTCTATGATTTGAAGTTAAAATCCTCAAATATGGATAAATAGTGACTTTTTTCACGTTTGTCATGTAGTTTGATATTACGTAAATATATTCATTTTTACCAATATTTCGATACTATTTCATGTAGTATCACGATATGTGATTTGGCCTTGAAATCTCAGAATTTCGCATAATATTGCATTTTAAGCAAGTTTTCTTGCATTTTGTTTCGTACGAAAAATCATCGAATTTAGCAATATTTTGACGTTTATCATCCCCTTTTCCTTCATGTGATTTAAACAAAATATCATCGAATTAGGCAATATTTTGCCGTTTTCTACGTTTCTGTGAATTTTCAGTCCATGGGTATTAATTCATATATATACGATAAAAATGATGCAAACACATAATTGATTAGATAATAACCTTAAATACTTCATTTTCAATCATCTACTTATTTCTCGTTAAAATACTGAGTAAGATGTTGAAAAGGGGAGAAGTTCGGTTTTATTGCATATATCGACGTTTCAGCCGGATTAGAGCGGTTTTACGTGTACATCTTCCCTCGTTAATATAAACGGAAAATCAAGAACATTTTAGTTATTTCTAAAAAAACACATTGTTTTTTATCATTTGTATTGGAAACAACATTGTCATATGTCTTTTCTTGGATCTAAATAATACGAAACCTCGCTCTATGATTTGAAGGTAAAATCCTCAAATATGGTAAAATAGTAACTTTTTCACGTTTGTCATGTAGTTTGATATTACGTAAATATATTCATTTTTACCAATATTTCGATACTATTTCATGTAGTATCTCGATATATGATTTGGCCTTGAAATCTCAGAATTTCGCATAATATTGCATTTTAAGCAAGTTTTCTTGCATTTTGTTTCGTACGAAAAATCATCGAATTTAGCAATATTTTGACGTTTATCATCCCCTTTTCCTTCATGTGATTTAAACAAAATATCATCGAATTAGGCAATATTTTGCCGTTTTCCACGTTTTTGTGAATTTTCAGTCCATGGGTATTAATTCATATATATACGATAAAAATGATGCAAACACATAATTGATTAGATAATAACCTTGAATACTTCATTTTCAATCAACTATTTGTTTCTCGTTAAAATACTGAGTAAGATATTGAAAAGGGGAGAAGTTCTGTTTTTATTGCATATATCGACGTTTCAGCCGGAATAGAGCGATTTTCGTGTACATCCTCCATCGGTAATATAAACGGAAAACCAGGAACATTTTAGTTAATTCTAATGAAAACACTTTCATTTTTATCATTTGTATTGGAAACAACATTGTCATATGTCTTTTCTTGGATCCAAATAATACGAAACCTCGCTCTATGATTTGAAGGTAAAATCCTCAAATATGGTAAAATAGTAACTTTTTCACGTTAATCATGTAGTTTGATATTACGCAAATATATTCATTTTTACCAATATTTCGATACTATTTCATGTAGTATCACGATATGTGATTTGGCCTTCAAATCTCAGAATTTCGCAAATTATTGCATTTTAAGCAAGTTTCCTTGCATTTTGTTTTGTACGAAAAATCATCGAATTTAGCAATATTTTGACGTTTATCATCCCCTTTTCCTTTATTTGATTTAAACAAAATATCATCGAATTAGGCAATATTTTGCCGTTTTTCCACGTTTTTGTGAATTTTCAGTCTATGGGTATTAATTCATTATATATACGATAAAAATGATGCAAACACATAATTGATTAGATAATAACCTTAAATACTTCATTTTCAATCAACTATTTGTTTCTCGTTAAAATACTGAGAAAGATATTGAAAAGGGGAGAAGTTCTGTTTTTATTGCATATATCGACGTTTCAGCCGGAATAGAGCGGTTTTACGTGTACATCTTCCATCAGTAATATAAACGGAAAATCAGGAACATTTTAGTTCATGAAAACACATTGATTTTTACCATTTGTATTGGAAAATTGTCATATGTCTTTTCTTGGATCTAAATAATACGAAACCTCGCTCTATGATTCTAAGTTATAATCCTCAAATATGGTTAAATAGTGACTTTTTTCACGATTTTCATGTAGTTTGATATTACGTAAATATATTCATTTTTACCATTATTTCGATACTATTTCATGTAGTATCACGATATGTGATTTGGCCTTGAAATTTCAGAATTTCGCATAATATTGCATTTTAAGCAAATTTTCTTGCATTTTGTTTCGTACGAAAAATCATCGAATTTAGCAATATTTTGACGTTTATCATCCCCTTTTCCTTCATGTGATTTAAACAAAATATCATCGAATTAGGCAATATTTTGCCGTTTTCCACGTTTTTGTGAATTTTCAGTCCATGGGTATTAATTCATATATATACGATAAAAATGATGCAAACACATAATTAATTAGATAATAACCTTAAATACTTCATTTTCAATCATCTATTTGTTTCTCGTTAAAATACTGAGTAAGATATTGAAACGGGGAGAAGTTCGGTTTTATTGCATATATCGACGTTTCAGCCGGATTAGAGCGGTTTTACGTTTACATCTTCCCTCGTTAATATAAACGGAAAATCAAGAACATTTTAGTAATTTCTAATAAAAACACATTGTTTTTTATCATTTGTATTGGAAACAACATTGTCATATGTCTTTTCTTGGAACTAAATAATACGAAACCTCGCTCTATGATTTGAAGGTAAAATCCTCATATATGGTAAAATAGTGACTTTTTCACGTTAATCATGTAATTTGATATTACGCAAATATATTCATTTTTACCAATATTTCGATACTATTTCATGTAGTATCACGATATGTGATTTGGCCTTCAAATCTCAGAATTTCGCATAATATTGCATTTTAAGCAAGTTTCCTTGCTTTTTGTTTCGTACGAAAAATCATCGAATTTAGCAATATTATGACGTTTATCATCCCCTTTTCCTTTATTTGATTTAAACAAAATATCATCGAATTAGGCAATATTTTGCCGTTTTTCCACGTTTTTGTGAATTTTCAGTCCATGGGTATAAATTCATATATATACGATAAAAATGATGCAAACACATAATTGATTAGATAATAACCTTAAATACTTCATTTTCAATCAACTATTTGTTTCTCGTTAAAATACTGAGTAAGATATTGAAAAGGGGAGAAGTTCTGTTTTTATTGCATATATCGACGTTTCAGCCGGAATAGAGCGGTTTTACGTGTACATCTTCCATCAGTAATATAAACGGAAAATCAGGAACATTTTAGTAAATTCTAATGAAAACACATTGATTTTTATCATTTGTATTGGAAACAACATTGTCATATGTCTTTTCTTGGATCTAAATAATACGAAACCTCGCTCTATGATTCTAAGTTATAATCCTCAAATATGGTTAAATAGTGACTTTTTTCACGATTTGCATGTAGTTTGATATTACGTAAATATATTCATTTTTACCAATATTTCGATACTATTTCATGTAGTATCACGATATGTGATTTGGCCTTGAAATCACAGAATTTCGCATAATATTGCATTTTAAGCAAGTTTTCTTGCATTTTGTTTCGTACGAAAAATCATCGAATTTAGCAGTATTTTGACGTTTATCATCCCCTTTTCCTTCATGTGATTTAAACAAAATATCATCGAATTAGGCAATATTTTGCCGTTTTCCACGTTTTTGTGAATTTTCAGTCCATGGGTATTAATTCATATATATACGATAAAAATGATGCAAACACATAATTAATTAGATAATAACCTTAAATACTTCATTTTCAATCATCTATTTGTTTCTCGTTAAAATACTGAGTAAGATATTGAAACGGGGAGAAGTTCGGTTTTATTGCATATATCGACGTTTCAGCCGGATTAGAGCGGTTTTACGTTTACATCTTCCCTCGTTAATATAAACGGAAAATCAAGAACATTTTAGTTATTTCTAATAAAAACACATTGTTTTTTATCATTTGTATTGGAAACAACATTGTCATATGTCTTTTCTTGGATCTTAATAATACGAAACCTCGCTCTATGATTTGAAGGTAAAATCCTCAAATATGGTAAAATAGTAACTTTTTCACGTTAATCATGTAGTTTGATATTACGCAAATATATTCATTTTTACCAATATTCCGATACTATTTAATGTAGTATCAGGATATGTGATTTGCCCTTCAAGTCTCAGAATTTCGCGTAATATTGCATTTTAAGCAAGTTATCTTGCATTTTGTTTCGTACGAAAAATCATCGAATTTAGCAATATTTTGACGTTTATCATCCCCTTTTCCTTCATGTGATTTAAACAAAATATCATCGAATTAGGCAATATTTTGCCGTTTTTCTACGTTTTTGTGAATTTTCAGTCCATGGGTATTAATTCATATATATACGATAAAAATGATACAAACACATAATTGATTAGATAATAACCTTAAATACTTCATTTTCAATCAACTATTTGTTTCTCGTTAAAATACTGAGTAAGATATTGAAAAGGGGAGAAGTTCTGTTTTTATTGCATATATCGACGTTTCAGCCGGAATAGAGCGATTTTCGTGTACATCCTCCATCGGTAATATAAACGGAAAACCAGGAACATTTTAGTTAATTCTAATGAAAACACTTTGATTTTTATCATTTGTATTGGAAACAACATTGTCATATGTCTTTTCTTGGATCCAAATAATACGAAACCTCGCTCTATGATTTGAAGGTAAAATCCTCAAATATGGTAAAATAGTAACTTTTTCACGTTAATCATGTAGTTTGATATTACGCAAATATATTCATTTTTACCAATATTTCGATACTATTTCATGTAGTATCACGATATGTGATTTGGCCTTCAAATCTCAGAATTTCGCAAATTATTGCATTTTAAGCAAGTTTCCTTGCATTTTGTTTTGTACGAAAAATCATCGAATTTAGCAATATTTTGACGTTTATCATCCCCTTTTCCTTTATTTGATTTAAACAAAATATCATCGAATTAGGCAATATTTTGCCGTTTTTCCACGTTTTTGTGAATTTTCAGTCTATGGGTATTAATTCATTATATATACGATAAAAATGATGCAAACACATAATTGATTAGATAATAACCTTAAATACTTCATTTTCAATCAACTATTTGTTTCTCGTTAAAATACTGAGAAAGATATTGAAAAGGGGAGAAGTTCTGTTTTTATTGCATATATCGACGTTTCAGCCGGAATAGAGCGGTTTTACGTGTACATCTTCCATCAGTAATATAAACGGAAAATCAGGAACATTTTAGTTCATGAAAACACATTGATTTTTACCATTTGTATTGGAAAATTGTCATATGTCTTTTCTTGGATCTAAATAATACGAAACCTCGCTCTATGATTCTAAGTTATAATCCTCAAATATGGTTAAATAGTGACTTTTTCACGATTTTTATGTAGTTTGATATTACGTAAATATATTCATTTTTACCAATATTTCGATACTATTTCATGTAGTATCACGATATGTGATTTGGCCTTGAAATCTCAGAATTTCGAATAATATTGCATTTTAAGCAAGTTTTCTTGCATTTTGTTTCGTATGAAAAATCATCGAATTTAGCAATATTTTGACGTTTATCATCCCCCTTTTCCTTTATGTGATTTAAGCAAAATATCATCGAATTAGGCAATATTTTGCCGTTTTCCACGTTTTTGTGAATTTTCAGTCCATGGGTATTAATTCATATATATACGATAAAAATGATGCAAACACATAATTAATTAGATAATAACCTTAAATACTTCATTTTCAATCATCTATTTGTTTCTCGTTAAAATACTGAGTAAGATATTGAAAAGGGGAGAAGTTCGGTTTTTATTGCATATATCGACGTTTCAGCCGGATTAGAGCGGTTTTACGTGTACATCTTCCCTCGTTAATATAAACGGAAAATCAAGAACATTATAGTTAATTCTGATGAAAACACATTGATTTTTGTCATTTGTATTGGAAACAACATTGTCATATGTCTTTTCTTGGATCTAAATAATACGAAACCTCGCTCTATGATTCTAAGTTATAATCCTCAAATATGGTTAAATAGTGACTTTTTTCACGATTTTCATGTAGTTTGATATTACGTAAATATATTCATTTTTACCAATATTTCGATACTATTTCATGTAGTATCACGATATGTGATTTGGCCTTGAAATTTCAGAATTTCGCATAATATTGCATTTTAAGCAAATTTTCTTGCATTTTGTTTCGTACGAAAAATCATCGAATTTAGCAATATTTTGACGTTTATCATCCCCTTTTCCTTCATGTGATTTAAACAAAATATCATCGAATTAGGCAATATTTTGCCGTTTTCCACGTTTTTGTGAATTTTCAGTCCATGGGTATTAATTCATATATATACGATAAAAATGATGCAAACATATAATTGATTAGATAATAACCTTAAATACTTCATTTTCAATCATCTACTTGTTTCTCGTTAAAATACTGAGTAAGATGTTTAAAAGGGGAGAAGTTCGGTTTTTATTGCATATATCGACGTTTCAGCCGGATTAGAGCGGTTTAACGTGTACATCTTCCCTCGTTAATATAAACGGAAAATCAAGAACATTATAGTTAATTCTAATGAAAACACATTGTTTTTTATCATTTGTATTGGAAACAACATTGTCATATGTCTTTTCTTGGAACTAAATAATGCGAAACCTCGCTCTATGATTTGAAGGTAAAATCCTCAAATATGGTAAAATAGTGACTTTTTCACGTTAATCATGTAGTTTGATATTACGCAAATATATTCATTTTTACCAATATTTCGATACTATTTCATGTAGTATCACGATATGTGATTTGGCCTTCAAATCTCAGAGTTTCGCATAATATTGCATTTTAAGCAAGTTTCCTTGCATTTTGTTTCGTACGAAAAATCATCGAATTTAGCAATATTTTGACGTTTATCATCCCCTTTTCCTTTATTTGATTTAAACAAAATATCATCGAATTAGGCAATATTTTGCCGTTTTTCCACGTTTTTGTGAATTTTCAGTCTATGGGTATTAATTCATTATATATACGATAAAAATGATGCAAACACATAATTGATTAGATAATAACCTTAAATACTTCATTTTCAATCAACTATTTGTTTCTCGTTAAAATACTGAGTAAGATATTGAAAAGGGGAGAAGTTCTGTTTTTATTGCATATATCGACGTTTCAGCCGGAATAGAGCGGTTTTACGTGTACATCTTCCATCAGTAATATAAACGGAAAATCAGGAACATTTTAGTAAATTCTAATGAAAACACATTGGTTTTTATCATTTGTATTGGAAACAACATTGTCATATGTCTTTTCTTGGATCTAAATAATACGAAACCTCGCTCTATGATTCTAAGTTATAATCCTCAAATATGGTTAAATAGTGACTTTTTTCACGATTTGCATGTAGTTTGATATTACGTAAATATATTCATTTTTACCAATATTTCGATACTATTTCATGTAGTATCACGATATGTGATTTGGCCTTGAAATCTCAGAATTTCGAATAATATTGCATTTTAAGCAAGTTTTCTTGCATTTTGTTTCGTATGAAAAATCATCGAATTTAGCAATATTTTGACGTTTATCATCCCCTTTTCCTTTATGTGATTTAAGCAAAATATCATCGAATTAGGCAATATTTTGCCGTTTTCCACGTTTTTGTGAATTTTCAGTCCATGGGTATTAATTCATATATATACGATAAAAATGATGCAAACACATAATTAATTAGATAATAACCTTAAATACTTCATTTTCAATCATCTATTTGTTTCTCGTTAAAATACTGAGTAAGATATTGAAAAGGGGAGAAGTTCGGTTTTTATTGCATATATCGACGTTTCAGCCGGATTAGAGCGGTTTTACGTGTACATCTTCCCTCGTTAATATAAACGGAAAATCAAGAACATTATAGTTAATTCTGATGAAAACACATTGATTTTTGTCATTTGTATTGGAAACAACATTGTCATATGTCTTTTCTTGGATCTAAATAATACGAAACCTCGCTCTATGATTCTAAGTTATAATCCTCAAATATGGTTAAATAGTGACTTTTTTCACGATTTTCATGTAGTTTGATATTACGTAAATATAGTCATTTTTACCAATATTTCGATACTATTTCATGTAGTATCACGATATGTGATTTGGCCTTGAAATTTCAGAATTTCGCATAATATTGCATTTTAAGCAAATTTTCTTGCATTTTGTTTCGTACGAAAAATCATCGAATTTAGCAATATTTTGACGTTTATCATCCCCTTTTCCTTCATGTGATTTAAACAAAATATCATCGAATTAGGCAATATTTTGCCGTTTTCCACGTTTTTGTGAATTTTCAGTCCATGGGTATTAATTCATATATATACGATAAAAATGATGCAAACATATAATTGATTAGATAATAACCTTAAATACTTCATTTTCAATCATCTACTTGTTTCTCGTTAAAATACTGAGTAAGATGTTTAAAAGGGGAGAAGTTCGGTTTTTATTGCATATATCGACGTTTCAGCCGGATTAGAGCGGTTTAACGTGTACATCTTCCCTCGTTAATATAAACGGAAAATCAAGAACATTATAGTTAATTCTAATGAAAACACATTGTTTTTTATCATTTGTATTGGAAACAACATTGTCATATGTCTTTTCTTGGAACTAAATAATGCGAAACCTCGCTCTATGATTTGAAGGTAAAATCCTCAAATATGGTAAAATAGTGACTTTTTCACGTTAATCATGTAGTTTGATATTACGCAAATATATTCATTTTTACCAATATTTCGATACTATTTCATGTAGTATCACGATATGTGATTTGGCCTTCAAATCTCAGAATTTCGCATAATATTGCATTTTAAGCAAGTTTCCTTGCATTTTGTTTCGTACGAAAAATCATCGAATTTAGCAATATTTTGACGTTTATCATCCCCTTTTCCTTTATTTGATTTAAACAAAATATCATCGAATTAGGCAATATTTTGCCGTTTTTCCACGTTTTTGTGAATTTTCAGTCTATGGGTATTAATTCATTATATATACGATAAAAATGATGCAAACACATAATTGATTAGATAATAACCTTAAATACTTCATTTTCAATCAACTATTTGTTTCTCGTTAAAATACTGAGTAAGATATTGAAAAGGGGAGAAGTTCTGTTTTTATTGCATATATCGACGTTTCAGCCGGAATAGAGCGGTTTTACGTGTACATCTTCCATCAGTAATATAAACGGAAAATCAGGAACATTTTAGTAAATTCTAATGAAAACACATTGATTTTTATCATTTGTATTGGAAACAACATTGTCATATGTCTTTTCTTGGATCTAAATAATACGAAACCTCGCTCTATGATTCTAAGTTATAATCCTCAAATATGGTTAAATAGTGACTTTTTTCACGATTTGCATGTAGTTTGATATTACGTAAATATATTCATTTTTACCAATATTTCGATACTATTTCATGTAGTATCACGATATGTGATTTGGCCTTGAAATCACAGAATTTCGCATAATATTGCATTTTAAGCAAGTTTTCTTGCATTTTGTTTCGTACGAAAAATCATCGAATTTAGCAGTATTTTGACGTTTATCATCCCCTTTTCCTTCATGTGATTTAAACAAAATATCATCGAATTAGGCAATATTTTGCCGTTTTCCAGGTTTTTGTGAATTTTCAGTCCATGGGTATTAATTCATATATATACGATAAAAATGATGCAAACACATAATTAATTAGATAATAACCTTAAATACTTCATTTTCAATCATCTATTTGTTTCTCGTTAAAATACTGAGTAAGATATTGAAACGGGGAGAAGTTCGGTTTTATTGCATATATCGACGTTTCAGCCGGATTAGAGCGGTTTTACGTTTACATCTTCCCTCGTTAATATAAACGGAAAATCAAGAACATTTTAGTTATTTCTAATAAAAACACATTGTTTTTTATCATTTGTATTGGAAACAACATTGTCATATGTCTTTTCTTGGATCTTAATAATACGAAACCTCGCTCTATGATTTGAAGGTAAAATCCTCAAATATGGTAAAATAGTAACTTTTTCACGTTAATCATGTAGTTTGATATTACGCAAATATATTCACTTTTACCAATATTCCGATACTATTTAATGTAGTATCAGGATATGTGATTTGCCCTTCAAGTCTCAGAATTTCGCGTAATATTGCATTTTAAGCAAGTTATCTTGCATTTTGTTTCGTACGAAAAATCATCGAATTTAGCAATATTTTGACGTTTATCATCCCCTTTTCCTTCATGTGATTTAAACAAAATATCATCGAATTAGGCAATATTTTGCCGTTTTTCCACGTTTTTGTGAATTTTCAGTCCATGGGTATTAATTCATATATATACGATAAAAATGATGCAAACACATAATTGATTAGATAATAACCTTAAATACTTCATTTTCAATCAACTATTTGTTTCTCGTTAAAATACTGAGTAAGATATTGAAAAGGGGAGAAGTTCTGTTTTTATTGCATATATCGACGTTTCAGCCGGAATAGAGCGATTTTCGTGTACATCCTCCATCGGTAATATAAACGGAAAACCAGGAACATTTTAGTTAATTCTAATGAAAACACTTTGATTTTTATCATTTGTATTGGAAACAACATTGTCATATGTCTTTTCTTGGATCCAAATAATACGAAACCTCGCTCTATGATTTGAAGTTAAAATCCTCAAATATGGTTAAATAGTGACTTTTTTCACGTTTGTCATGTAGTTTGATTTTACGTAAATATATTCATTTTTACCAATATTTCGATACTATTTCATGTAGTATCACGATATGTGATTTGGCCTTGAAATCTCAGAATTTCGCATAATATTGCATTTTAAGCAAGTTTTCTTGCATTTTGTTTCGTACGAAAAATCATCGAATTTAGCAATATTTTGACGTTTATCATCCCCTTTTCCTTCATGTGATTTAAACAAAATATCATCGAATTAGGCAATATTTTGCCGTTTTCCACGTTTCTGTGAATTTTCAGTCCATGGGTATTAATTCATATATATACGATAAAAATGATGCAAACACATAATTGATTAGATAATAACCTTAAATACTTCATTTTCAATCATCTACTTGTTTCTCGTTAAAATACTGAGTAAGATGTTGAAAAGGGGAGAAGTTCGGTTTTATTGCATATATCGACGTTTCAGCCGGATTAGAGCGGTTTTACGTGTACATCTTCCCTCGTTAATATAAACGGAAAATCAAGAACATTTTAGTTATTTCTAAAAAAACACATTGTTTTTTATCATTTGTATTGGAAACAACATTGTCATATGTCTTTTCTTGGATCTAAATAATACGAAACCTCGCTCTATGATTTGAAGTTAAAATCCTCAAATATGGTTATATTGTGACTTTTTTCACGTTTTTCATGTAGTTTGATATTACGTAAATATATTCATTTTTACCAATATTTCGATACTATTTCATGTAGTATCACGATATGTGATTTGGCCTTCAAATCTCAGAATTTCGCATAATATTGCATTTTAAGCAAGTTTTCTTGCATTTTGTTTCGTACGAAAAATCATCGAATTTAGCAATATTTTAACGTTTATCATCTCCTTTTCCTTCATGTGATTTAAACAAAATATCATTGAATTAGGCAATATTTTGCCGTTTTCCACGTTTTTGTGAATTTTCCGTCCATGGGTATTAATTCATATATATATACGATAAAAATGATGCAAACACATAATTGATTAGATAATAACCTTAAATACTTCATTTTCAATCATCTATTTGTTTCTCGTTAAAATACTGAGTAAGATATTGAAAAGGGGAGAAGTTCGGTTTTATTGCATATATCGACGTTTCAGCCGGATTAGAGCGGTTTTACGTGTACATCTTCCATCATTAATATAAACGGAAAATCAAGAACATTATAGTTAATTCTAATGAAAACACATTGTTTTTTATCATTTGTATTGGAAACAACATTGTCATATGTCTTTTCTTGGATCTAAATAATACGAAACCTCGCTCTATGATTTGAAGTTAAAATCCTCAAATATGGTTATATAGTGACTTTTTTCACGTTTTTCATGTAGTTTGATATTAGGTAAATATATTCATTTTTACCAATATTTCGATACTATTTCATGTAGTATCACGATATGTGATTTGGCCTTGAAATCTCAGAATTTCGCATAATATTACATTTTAAGCAAGTTTCTTGCATTTTGTTTCGTACGGAAAATCATCGAATTTAGCAATATTTTGACGTTTATCATCTCCTTTTCCTTCATGTGATTTAAACAAAATATCGTCGAATTAGGCAATATTTTGCCGTTTTCCACGTTTTTGTTAATTTTCAGTCCATGGGTTTTAATTCATATATATACGATAAAAATGATGCAAACACATAATTGATTAGATAATAACCTTAAATACTTCATTTTCAATCATCTATTTGTTTCTCGTTAAAATACTGAGTAAGATATTGAAAAGGGGAGAAGTTCGGTTTTTATTGCATATATCGACGTTTCAGCCGGATTAGAGCGGTTTTACGTGTACATCTTCCCTCGTTAATATAAACGGAAAATCAAGAACATTCTAGTTAATTCTAATGAAAACACATTGTTTTTTATCATTTGTATTGGAAACAACATTGTCATATGTCTTTTCTTGGAACTAAATAATACGAAACCTAGCTCTATGATTTGAAGTTAAAATCCTCAAATATGGTTATATTGTGACTTTTTCACGTTTTTCATGTAGTTTGATATTACGTAAATATATTCATTTTTACCAATATTTCGATACTATTTCATGTAGTATCACGATATGTGATTTGGCCTTCAAATCTCAGAATTTCGCATAATATTGCATTTTAAGCAAGTTTTCTTGCATTTTGCTTCGTACGAAAAATCATCGAATTTAGCAATATTTTAACGTTTATCATCTCCTTTTCCTTCATGTGATTTAAACAAAATATCATCGAATTAGGCAATATTTTGCCGTTTTCCACGTTTTTGTGAATTTTCCGTCCATGGGTATTAATTCATATATATATACGATAAAAATGATGCAAACACATAATTGATTAGATAATAACCTTAAATACTTCATTTTCAATCAACTATTTGTTTCTCGTTAAAATACTGAGTAAGATACTGAAAAGGGGAGAAGTTCTGTTTTTATTGCATATATCGACGTTTCAGCCGGAATAGAGCGGTTTTACGTGTACATCTTCCATCAGTAATATAAACGGAAAATCAGGAACATTTTAGTTAATTCTAATGAAAACACATTGATTTTTATCATTTGTATTGAAAACAACATTGTCATATGTCTTTTCTTGGATCTAAATAATACGAAACCTCGCTCTATGATTTGAAGTCAAAATCCTCAAATATGGTTATATAGTGACTTTTTTCACGTTTTTCATGTAGTTTGATATTACGTAAATATATTCATTTTTACCAATATTTCGATACTATTTCATGTAGTATCACGATATGTGATTTGGCCTTCAAATCTCAGAATTTCGCATAATATTGCATTTTAAGCAAGTTTTCTTGCATTTTGTTTCGTACGAAAAATCATCGAATATAGCAATATTTTGACGTTTATCATCTCCTTTTCCTTCATGTGATTTAAACAAAATATCATCGAATTAGGCAATATTTTGCCGTTTTCCACGTTTTTGTCAATTTTCAGTCCATGGGTTTTAATTCATATATACGATAAAAATGATGCAAACACATAATTGATTAGATAATAACCTTAAATACTTCATTTTCAATCATCTATTTGTTTCTCGTTAAAATACTGAGTAAGATATTGAAAAGGGGAGTAGTTCGGTTTTTATTGCATATATCGACGTTTCAGCCGGATTAGAGCGGTTTTACGTGTACATCTTCCCTCGTTAATATAAACGGAAAATCAAGAACATTCTAGTTAATTCTAATGAAAACACATTGTTTTTTATCATTTGTATTGGAAACAACATTGTCATATGTCTTTTCTTGGAACTAAATAATACGAAACCTCGCTCTATGATTTGAAGTTAAAATCCTCAAATATGGTTATATTGTGACTTTTTTCACGTTTTTCATGTAGTTTGATATTACGTAAATATATTCATTTTTACCAATATTTCGATACTATTTCATGTAGTATCACCATATGTGATTTGGCCTTCAAATCTCAGAATTTCGCATAATATTGCATTTTAAGCAAGTTTTCTTGCATTTTGCTTCGTACGAAAAATCATCGAATTTAGCAATATTTTAACGTTTATCATCTCCTTTTCCTTCATGTGATTTAAACAAAATATCATCGAATTAGGCAATATTTTGCCGTTTTCCACGGTTTTGTGAATTTTCCGTCCATGGGTATTAATTCATATATATATACGATAAAAATGATGCAAACACATAATTGATTAGATAATAACCTTAAATACTTCATTTTCAATCAACTATTTGTTTCTCGTTAAAATACTGAGTAAGATATTGAAAAGGGGAGAAGTTCTGTTTTTATTGCATATATCGACGTTTCAGCCGGAATAGAGCGGTTTTACGTGTACATCTTCCATCAGTAATATAAACGGAAAATCAGGAACATTTTAGTTAATTCTAATGAAAACACATTGATTTTTATCATTTGTATTGGAAACAACATTGTCATATGTCTTTTCTTGGATCTAAATAATACGAAACCTCGCTCTATGATTCTAAGTTATAATCCTCAAATATGGTTAAATAGTGACTTTTTTCACGATTTTCATGTAGTTTGATATTACGTAAATATATTCATTTTTACCAATATTTTGATACTATTTCATGTAGTATCACGATATGTGATTTGGCCTTGAAATCTCAGAATTTCGAATAATATTGCATTTTAAGCAAGTTTTCTTGCATTTTGTTTCGTACGAAAAATCATCGAATTTAGCAATATTTTGACGTTTATCATCCCCTTTTCCTTCATGTGATTTAAACAAAATATCATCGAATTAGGCAATATTTTGCCGTTTTCTACGTTTTTGTGAATTTTCAGTCCATGGGTATTAATTCATATATATACGATAAAAATGATGCAAACACATAATTGATTAGATAATAACCTTAAATACTTCATTTTCAATCATCTATTTGTTTCTCGTTAAAATACTGAGTAAGATGTTGAAAAGGGGAGAAGTTCGGTTTTTATTGCATATATCGACGTTTCAGAGGGATTAGAGCGGTTTTACGTGTACATCTTCCCTCGGTAATATAAACGGAAAATCAAGAACATTATAGTTAATTCTAATGAAAACACATTGTTTTTTATCATTTGTATTGGAAACAACATTGTCATATGTCTTTTCTTGGAACTAAATAATACGAAACCTCGCTCTATGATTTGAAGTTAAAATCCTCAAATATGGTTATATAGTGACTTTTTTCACTTTTTCATGTAGTTTGATATTACGTAAATATATTCATTTTTACCAATATTTCGATACTATTTCATGTAGTATCACGATATGTGATTTGGCCTTCAAATCTCAGAATTTCGCATAATATTGCATTTTAAGCAAGTTTTCTTGCATTTTGCTTCCTACGAAAAATCATCGAATTTAGCAATATTTTAACGTTGATCATCTCCTTTTCCTTCATGTGATTTAAACAAAATATCATCGAATTAGGCAATATTTTGCCGTTTTCCACGTTTTTGTGAATTTTCCGTCCATGGGTATGAATTCATATATATATACGATAAAAATGATGCAAACACATAATTGATTAGATAATAACCTTAAATACTTCATTTTTAATCATCTATTTGTTTCTCTTTAAAATACTGAGTAAGATATTGAAAAGGGGAGAAGTTCGGTTTTTATTGCATATATCGACGTTTCAGCCGGATTAGAGCGGTTTTACGTGTACATCTTCCATCGTTAATATAAACGGAAAATCAAGAACATTATAGTTAATTCTAATGAAAACACATTGTTTTTTATTATTTGTATTGGAAACAACATTGTCATATGTCCTTTCTTGGATCTAAATAATACGAAACCTCGCTCTATGATTTGAAGTTAAAATCCTCAAATATGGTTATATAGTGACTTTTTTCAAGTTTTTCATGTAGTTTGATATTACGTATATATATTCATTTTTACCAATATTTCGATACTATTTCATGTAGTATCACGATATGTGATTTGGCCTTCAAATCTCAGAATTTCGCATAATATTGCATTTTAAGCAAGTTTTCTTGCATTTTGTTTCGTACGAAAAATCATCGAATATAGCAATATTTTGACGTTTATCATCTCCTTTTCCTTCATGTGATTTAAACAAAATATCATCGAATTAGGCAATATTTTGCCGTTTTCCACGTTTTTGTGAATTTTCAGTCCATGGGTTTTAATTCATATATATACGATAAAAATGATGCAAACACATAATTGATTAGATAATAACCTTAAATACTTCATTTTCAATCAACTATTTCTTTCTCGTAAAATACTGAGTAAGATATTGATAGGCGGAGAAGTTCTGATTTTATTGCATATATCCACGTTTCAGCCGGAATAGAGCGGTTTTCGTGTACATCTTCCATCGGTAATATAAACGGAAAATCAGGAACATTTTAGTTAATTCTAATGAAAACACATTGATTTTTATCATTTGTATTGGAAACAACATTGTCATATGTCTTTTCTTGGATCTAAATAATACGAAACCTCGCTCTATGATTTGAAGGAAAAATCCTCAAATATGGTAAAATAGTAACCTTTTCACGTTAATCATGTAGTTTGATATTACACAAATATATTCATTTTTACCAATATTCCGATACTATTTCATGTAGTATCACGATATGTGATTTGCCCTTCAAATCTCAGAATTTCGCGTAATATTGCATTTTAAGCAAGTTTTCTTGCATTTTGTTTCGTACGAAAAATCATCGAATTTAGCAATATTTTGACGTTTATCATCCCCTTTTCCTTCATGTGATTTAAACAAAATATAATCGAATTAGGCAATATTTTGCCGTTTTCCACGTTTTTGTGAATTTTCAGTCCATGGGTATTAATTCATATATATACGATAAAAATGATGCAAACACATAATTAATTAGATAATAACCTTAAATACTTCATTTTCAATCATCTATTTGTTTCTCGTTAAAATACTGAGTAAGATATTGAAAAGGGGAGAAGTTCGGTTTTTATTGCATATATCGACGTTTCAGCCGGATTAGAACGGTTTTACGTGTACATCTTCCTTCGTTAATATAAACGGAAAATCAAGAACATTATAGTTAATTCTAATAAAAACACATTGTTTTTTATCATTTGTATTGGAAAAAACATTGTCATATGTCTTTTCTTGGAACTAAATAATACGAAACCTCGCTCTATGATTTGAAGTTAAAATCCTCAAATATGGTTATATAGTGACTTTTTTCACTTTTTCATGTAGTTTGATATTACGTAAATATATTCATTTTTACCAATATTTCGATACTATTTCATGTAGTATCACGATATGTGATTTGGCCTTCAAATCTCAGAATTTCGCATAATATTGCATTTTAAGCAAGTTTTCTTGCATTTTGCTTCCTACGAAAAATCATCGAATTTAGCAATATTTTAACGTTGATCATCTCCTTTTCCTTCATGTGATTTAAACAAAATATCATCGAATTAGGCAATATTTTGCCGTTTTCCACGTTTTTGTGAATTTTCCGTCCATGGGTATGAATTCATATATATATACGATAAAAATGATGCAAACACATAATTGATTAGATAATAACCTTAAATACTTCATTTTTAATCATCTATTTGTTTCTCTTTAAAATACTGAGTAAGATATTGAAAAGGGGAGAAGTTCGGTTTTTATTGCATATATCGACGTTTCAGCCGGATTAGAGCGGTTTTACGTGTACATCTTCCATCGTTAATATAAACGGAAAATCAAGAACATTATAGTTAATTCTAATGAAAACACATTGTTTTTTATTATTTGTATTGGAAACAACATTGTCATATGTCCTTTCTTGGATCTAAATAATACGAAACCTCGCTCTATGATTTGAAGTTAAAATCCTCAAATATGGTTATATAGTGACTTTTTTCAAGTTTTTCATGTAGTTTGATATTACGTATATATATTCATTTTTACCAATATTTCGATACTATTTCATGTAGTATCACGATATGTGATTTGGCCTTCAAATCTCAGAATTTCGCATAATATTGCATTTTAAGCAAGTTTTCTTGCATTTTGTTTCGTACGAAAAATCATCGAATATAGCAATATTTTGACGTTTATCATCTCCTTTTCCTTCATGTGATTTAAACAAAATATCATCGAATTAGGCAATATTTTGCCGTTTTCCACGTTTTTGTGAATTTTCAGTCCATGGGTTTTAATTCATATATATACGATAAAAATGATGCAAACACATAATTGATTAGATAATAACCTTAAATACTTCATTTTCAATCAACTATTTCTTTCTCGTAAAATACTGAGTAAGATATTGATAGGCGGAGAAGTTCTGATTTTATTGCATATATCCACGTTTCAGCCGGAATAGAGCGGTTTTCGTGTACATCTTCCATCGGTAATATAAACGGAAAATCAGGAACATTTTAGTTAATTCTAATGAAAACACATTGATTTTTATCATTTGTATTGGAAACAACATTGTCATATGTCTTTTCTTGGATCTAAATAATACGAAACCTCGCTCTATGATTTGAAGGAAAAATCCTCAAATATGGTAAAATAGTAACCTTTTCACGTTAATCATGTAGTTTGATATTACACAAATATATTCATTTTTACCAATATTCCGATACTATTTCATGTAGTATCACGATATGTGATTTGCCCTTCAAATCTCAGAATTTCGCGTAATATTGCATTTTAAGCAAGTTTTCTTGCATTTTGTTTCGTACGAAAAATCATCGAATTTAGCAATATTTTGACGTTTATCATCCCCTTTTCCTTCATGTGATTTAAACAAAATATAATCGAATTAGGCAATATTTTGCCGTTTTCCACGTTTTTGTGAATTTTCAGTCCATGGGTATTAATTCATATATATACGATAAAAATGATGCAAACACATAATTAATTAGATAATAACCTTAAATACTTCATTTTCAATCATCTATTTGTTTCTCGTTAAAATACTGAGTAAGATATTGAAAAGGGGAGAAGTTCGGTTTTTATTGCATATATCGACGTTTCAGCCGGATTAGAACGGTTTTACGTGTACATCTTCCTTCGTTAATATAAACGGAAAATCAAGAACATTATAGTTAATTCTAATAAAAACACATTGTTTTTTATCATTTGTATTGGAAAAAACATTGTCATATGTCTTTTCTTGGAACTAAATAATACGAAACCTCGCTCTATGATTTGAAGTTAAAATCCTCAAATATGGTTATATAGTGACTTTTTTCACTTTTTCATGTAGTTTGATATTACGTAAATATATTCATTTTTACCAATATTTCGATACTATTTCATGTAGTATCACGATATGTGATTTGGCCTTCAAATCTCAGAATTTCGCATAATATTGCATTTTAAGCAAGTTTTCTTGCATTTTGCTTCCTACGAAAAATCATCGAATTTAGCAATATTTTAACGTTGATCATCTCCTTTTCCTTCATGTGATTTAAACAAAATATCATCGAATTAGGCAATATTTTGCCGTTTTCCACGTTTTTGTGAATTTTCCGTCCATGGGTATGAATTCATATATATATACGATAAAAATGATGCAAACACATAATTGATTAGATAATAACCTTAAATACTTCATTTTTAATCATCTATTTGTTTCTCTTTAAAATACTGAGTAAGATATTGAAAAGGGGAGAAGTTCGGTTTTTATTGCATATATCGACGTTTCAGCCGGATTAGAGCGGTTTTACGTGTACATCTTCCATCGTTAATATAAACGGAAAATCAAGAACATTATAGTTAATTCTAATGAAAACACATTGTTTTTTATCATTTGTATTGGAAACAACATTGTCATATGTCCTTTCTTGGATCTAAATAATACGAAACCTCGCTCTATGATTTGAAGTTAAAATCCTCAAATATGGTTATATAGTGACTTTTTTCAAGTTTTTCATGTAGTTTGATATTACGTATATATATTCATTTTTACCAATATTTCGATACTATTTCATGTAGTATCACGATATGTGATTTGGCCTTCAAATCTCAGAATTTCGCATAATATTGCATTTTAAGCAAGTTTTCTTGCATTTTGTTTCGTACGAAAAATCATCGAATATAGCAATATTTTGACGTTTATCATCTCCTTTTCCTTCATGTGATTTAAACAAAATATCATCGAATTAGGCAATATTTTGCCGTTTTCCACGTTTTTGTGAATTTTCAGTCCATGGGTTTTAATTCATATATATACGATAAAAATGATGCAAACACATAATTGATTAGATAATAACCTTAAATACTTCATTTTCAATCAACTATTTCTTTCTCGTAAAATACTGAGTAAGATATTGATAGGCGGAGAAGTTCTGATTTTATTGCATATATCCACGTTTCAGCCGGAATAGAGCGGTTTTCGTGTACATCTTCCATCGGAAATATAAACGGAAAATCAGGAACATTTTAGTTAATTCTAATGAAAACACATTTTTTTATCATTTGTATCATTTATCATTTTTATCATTTTTATCATTTGTATTGGAAACAACATTGTCATATGTCTTTTCTTGGATCTAAATAATACGAAACATCGCTCTATGATTTGAAGGAAAAATCCTCAAATATGGTAAAATAGTAACCTTTTCAAGTTAATCATGTAGTTTGATATTACACAAATATATTCATTTTTACCAATATTCCGATACTATTTCATGTAGTATCACGATATGTGATTTGCCCTTCAAATCTCAGAATTTCGCGTAATATTGCATTTTAAGCAAGTTTTCTTGCATTTTGTTTCGTACGAAAAATCATCGAATTAAGCAATATTTTGACGTTTATCATCCCCTTTTCCTTCATGTGATTTAAACAAAATATCATCGAATTAGGCAATATTTTGCCGTTTTTCCACGTTTTTTTAATTTTCAGTCCATTCATATATATACGATAAAAATGATGCAAACACATAATTGATTAGATAATAACCTTAAATACTTCATTTTCAATCAACTATTTGTTTCTCGTTAAAATACTGAGTAAGATATTGAAAAGGGGAGAAGTTCTGTTTTTATTGCATATATCGACGTTTCAGCCGGAATAGAGCGATTTTCGTGTACATCTTCCATCGGTAATATAAACTGAAAACCAGGAACATTTTAGTTAATTCTAATGAAAACACATTGATTTTTATCATTTGTATTGGAAACAACATTGTCATATATCTTTTCTTGGATCTAAATAATACGAAACCTCGCTCTATGATTTGAAGGTAAAATCCTCATATATGGTAAAATAACAACTTTTTCACGTTAATCATGTAGTTTGATATTACACAAATATATTCATTTTTACAAATATTCCGATACTATTTCATGTAGTATCACGATATGTGATTTGCCCTTCAAATCTCAGAATTTCGCGTAATATTGCATTTTAAGCAAGTTTTCTTGCATTTTGTTTCGTACGAAAAATCATCGAATTTAGCAATATTTTGACGTTGATCATCCCCTTTTCCTTCATGTGATTTAAACAAAATATCATCGAATTAGGCAATATTTTGCCGTTTTTCCACGTTTTTTTAATTTTCAGTCCATGGGTTGAATTCATATATATACGATAAAAATGATGCAAACACATAATTGATTAGATAATAACCTTAAATACTTCATTTTCAATCAACTATTTGTTTCTCGTTAAAATACTGAGTGAGATATTGAAAAGGGGAGAAGTTCTGTTTTTATTGCATATATCGACGTTTCAGCCGGAATAGAGCGATTTCCGTGTACATCTTCCATCGGTAATATAAACAGAAAACCAGGAACATTTTAGTTAATTCTAATGAAAACACTTTGATTTTTATCATTTGTATTGGAAACAACATTGTCATATGTCTTTTCTTGGATCCAAATAATACGAAACCTCGCTCTATGATTTGAAGTTAAAATCCTGAAATATGGTTAAATAGTGACTTTTTTCACGTTTGTCATGTAGTTTGATATTACGTAAATATATTCATTTTTACCAATATTTCGATACTATTTCATGTAGTATCACGATATGTGATTTGGCCTTGAAATCTCAGAATTTCGCATAATATTGCATTTTAAGCAAGTTTTCTTGCATTTTGTTTCGTACGAAAAATCATCGAATTTAGCAATATTTTGACGTTTATCATCCCCTTTTCCTTCATGTGATTTAAACAAAATATCATCGAATTAGGCAATATTTTGCCGTTTTCCACGTTTTTTGTGAATTTTCAGTCCATGGGTATTAATTCATATATATACGATAAAAATGATGCAAACACATAATTAATTAGATAATAACCTTAAATACTTCATTTTCAATCATCTATTTGTTTCTCGTTAAAATACTGAGTAAGATATTTAAAAGGGGAGAAGTTCGGTTTTATTGCATATATCGACGTTTCAGCCGGATTAGAGCGGTTTTACGTGTACATCTTCCCTCGTTAATATAAACGGAAAATCAAGAACATTTTAGTTATTTCTAATAAAAACACATTGTTTTTTATCATTTGTATTGGAAACAACATTGTCATATGTCTTTTCTTGGATCTAAATAATACGAAACCTCGCTCTATGATTTGAAGGTAAAATCCTCAAATATGGTAAAATAGTAACTTTTTCACGTTAATCATGTAGTTTGATATTACGCAAATATATTCATTTTTACCAATATTCCGATACTATTTAATGTAGTATCAGGATATGTGATTTGCCCTTCAAGTCTCAGAATTTCGCGTAATATTGCATTTTAAGCAAGTTTTCTTGCATTTTGTTTCGTACGAAAAATCATCGAATTTAGCAATATTTTGACGTTTATCATCCCCTTTTCCTTCATGTGATTTAAACCAAATATCATCGAATTAGGCAATATTTTGCCGTTTTTCCACGTTTTTGTGAATTTTCAGTCCATGGGTATTAATTCATATACATACGATAAAAATGATGCAAACACATAATTGATTAGATAATATCCTTAAATACTTCATTTTCAATCAACTATTTGTTTCTCGTTAAAATACTGAGTAAGATATTGAAACGGGGAGAAGTTCGGTTTTATTGCATATATCGACGTTTCAGCCGGATTAGAGCGGTTTTACGTTTACATCTTCCCTCGTTAATATAAACGGAAAATCAAGAACATTTTAGTTATTTCTAATAAAAACACATTGTTTTTTTTCATTTGTATTGGAAACAACATTGTCATATGTCTTTTCTTGGATCTAAATAATACGAAACCTCGCTCTATGATTTGAAGGTAAAATCCTCAAATATGGTAAAATAGTAACTTTTTCACGTTAATCATGTAGTTTGATATTACGCAAATATATTCATTTTTACCAATATTCCGATACTATTTAATGTAGTATCAGGATATGTGATTTGCCCTTCAAGTCTCAGAATTTCGCGTAATATTGCATTTTAAGCAAGTTTTCTTGCATTTTGTTTCGTACGAAAAATCATCGAATTTAGCAATATTTTGACGTTTATCATCCCCTTTTCCTTCATGTGATTTAAACAAAATATCATCGAATTAGGCAATATTTTGCCGTTTTTCCACGTTTTTGTGAATTTTCAGTGCATGGGTTTTAATTCATATACATACGATAAAAATGATGCAAACACATAATTGATTAGATAATAACCTTAAATACTTCATTTTCAATCAACTATTTGTTTCTCGTTAAAATACTGAGTAAGATATTGAAACGGGGAGAAGTTCGGTTTTATTGCATATATCGACGTTTCAGCCGGATTAGAGCGGTTTTACGTTTACATCTTCCCTCGTTAATATAAACGGAAAATCAAGAACATTTTAGTTATTTCTAATAAAAACACATTGTTTTTTATCATTTGTATTGGAAACAACATTGTCATATGTCTTTTCTTGGATCTAAATAATACGAAACCTCGCTCTATGATTTGAAGGTAAAATCCTCAAATATGGTAAAATAGTAACTTTTTCACGTTAATCATGTAGTTTGATATTACGCAAATATATTAATTTTTACCAATATTCCGATACTATTTAATGTAGTATCAGGATATGTGATTTGCCCTTCAAGTCTCAGAATTTCGCGTAATATTGCATTTTAAGCAAGTTATCTTGCATTTTGTTTCGTACGAAAAATCATCGAATTTAGCAATATTTTGACGTTTATCATCCCCTTTTCCTTCATGTGATTTAAACAAAATATCATCGAATTAGGCAATATTTTGCCGTTTTTCCACGTTTTTGTGAATTTTCAGTCCATGGGTATTATTTCATATATATACGATAAAAATGATGCAAACACATAATTGATTAGATAATAACCTTAAATACTTCATTTTCAATCAACTATTTGTTTCTCGTTAAAATACTGAGTAAGATATTGAAAAGGGGAGTAGTTCTGTTTTTATTGCATATATCGACGTTTCAGCCGGAATAGAGCGATTTTCGTGTACATCCTCCATCGGTAATATAAACGGAAAACCAGGAACATTTTAGTTAATTCTAATGAAAACACTTTGATTTTTATCATTTGTATTGGAAACAACATTGTCATATGTCTTTTCTTGGATCCAAATAATACGAAACCTCGCTCTATGATTTGAAGTTAAAATCCTCAAATATGGTTAAATAGTGACTTTTTTCACGTTTGTCATGTAGTTTGATATTACGTAAATATATTCATTTTTACCAATATTTCGATACTATTTCATGTAGTATCACGATATGTGATTTGGCCTTGAAATCTCAGAATTTCGCATAATATTGCATTTTAAGCAAGTTTTCTTGCATTTTGTTTCGTACGAAAAATCATCGAATTTAGCAATATTTTGACGTTTATCATCCCCTTTTCCTTCATGTGATTTAAACAAAATATCATCGAATTAGGCAATATTTTGCCGTTTTCCACGTTTTTGTGAATTTTCAGTCCATTGGAATTAATTCTTATATATACGATAAAAATGATGCAAACACATAATTGATTAGATAATAACCTTAAATACTTCATTTTCAATCATCTACTTGTTTCTCGTTAAAATACTGAGTAGGATGTTGAAAAGGGGAGAAGTTCGGTTTTTATTGCATATATCGACGTTTCAGCCGGATTAGAGCGGTTTAACGTGTACATCTTCCCTCGTTAATATAAACGGAAAATCAAGAACATTATAGTTAATTCTAATGAAAACACATTGTTTTTTATCATTTGTATTGGAAACAACATTGTCATATGTCTTTTCTTGGAACTAAATAATGCGAAACCTCGCTCTATGATTTGAAGGTAAAATCCTCATATATGGTAAAATAGTGACTTTTTCACGTTAATCATGTAGTTTGATATTACGCAAATATATTCATTTTTACCAATATTTCGATACTATTTCATGTAGTATCACGATATGTGATTTGGCCTTCAAATCTCAGAATTTCGCATAATATTGCATTTTAAGCAAGTTTCCTTGCATTTTGTTTCGTACGAAAAATCATCGAATTTAGCAATATTTTGACGTTTATCATCCCCTTTTCCTTTATTTGATTTAAACAAAATATCATCGAATTAGGCAATATTTTGCCGTTTTTCCACGTTTTTGTGAATTTTCAGTCTATGGGTATTAATTCATTATATATACGATAAAAATGATGCAAACACATAATTGATTAGATAATAACCTTAAATACTTCATTTTCAATCAACTATTTGTTTCTCGTTAAAATACTGAGTAAGATATTGAAAAGGGGAGAAGTTCTGTTTTTATTGCATATATCGACGTTTCAGCCGGAATAGAGCGGTTTTACGTGTACATCTTCCATCAGTAATATAAACGGAAAATCAGGAACATTTTAGTTAATTCTAATGAAAACACATTGATTTTTATCATTTGTATTGGAAACAACATTGTCATATGTCTTTTCTTGGATCTAAATAATACGAAACCTCGCTCTATGATTCTAAGTTATAATCCTCAAATATGGTTAAATAGTGACTTTTTTCACGATTTTCATGTAGTTTGATATTACGTAAATATATTCATTTTTACCAATATTTCGATACTATTTCATGTAGTATCACGATATGTGATTTGGCCTTGAAATCTCAGAATTTCGCATAATATTGCATTTTAAGCAAGTTTTCTTGCATTTTGTTTCGTAAGAAAAATCATCGAATTTAGCAATATTTTGACGTTTATCATCCCCTTTTCCTTCATGTGATTTAAACAAAATATCATCGAATTAGGCAATATTTTGCCGTTTTCCACGTTTTTGTGAATTTTCAGTCCATGGGTATTAATTCATATATATACGATAAAAATGACGCAAACACATAATTAATTAGATAATAACCTTAAATACTTCATTTTCAATCATCTATTTGTTTCTCGTTAAAATACTGAGTAAGATATTGAAACGGGGAGAAGTTCGGTTTTATTGCATATATCGACGTTTCAGCCGGATTAGAACGGTTTCACGTTTACATCTTCCCTCGTTAATATAAACGGAAAATCAAGAACATTTTAGTTAATTCTAATAAAAACACATTGTTTTTTATCATTTGTATTGGAAACAACATTGTCATATGTCTTTTCTTGGATCTAAATAATACGAAACCACGCTCTATGATTTGAAGGTAAAATCCTCAAATATGGTAAAATAGTAACTTTTTCACGTTAATCATGTAGTTTGATATTACGCAAATATATTCATTTTTACCAATATTCCGATACTATTTAATGTAGTATCAGGATATGTGATTTGCCCTTCAAGTCTCAGAATTTCGCGTAATATTGCATTTTAAGCAAGTTTTCTTGCATTTTGTTTCGTACGAAAAATCATCGAATTTAGCAATATTTTGACGTTTATCATCCCCTTTTCCTTCATGTGATTTAAACAAAATATCATCGAATTAGGCAATATTTTGCCGTTTTTCCACGTTTTTGTGAATTTTCAGTCCATGGGTATTAATTCATATACATACGATAAAAATGATGCAAACACATAATTGATTAGATAATAACCTTAAATACTTCATTTTCAATCAACTATTTGTTTCTCGTTAAAATACTGAGTAAGATATTGAAACGGGGAGAAGTTCGGTTTTATTGCATATATCGACGTTTCAGCCGGATTAGAGCGGTTTTACGTTTACATCTTCCCTCGTTAATATAAACGGAAAATCAAGAACATTTTAGTTATTTCTAATAAAAACACATTGTTTTTTATCATTTGTATTGGAAACAACATTGTCATATGTCTTTTCTTGGATCTAAATAATACGAAACCTCGCTCTATGATTTGAAGGTAAAATCCTCAAATATGGTAAAATAGTAACTTTTTCACGTTAATCATGTAGTTTGATATTACGCAAATATATTCATTTTTACCAATATTCCGATACTATTTAATGTAGTATCAGGATATGTGATTTGCCCTTCAAGTCTCAGAATTTCGCGTAATATTGCATTTTAAGCAAGTTTTCTTGCATTTTGTTTCGTACGAAAAATCATCGAATTTAGCAATATTTTGACGTTTATCATCCCCTTTTCCTTCATGTGATTTAAACAAAATATCATCGAATTAGGCAATATTTTGCCGTTTTTCCACGTTTTTGTGAATTTTCAGTGCATGGGTTTTAATTCATATACATACGATAAAAATGATGCAAACACATAATTGATTAGATAATAACCTTAAATACTTCATTTTCAATCAACTATTTGTTTCTCGTTAAAATACTGAGTAAGATATTGAAACGGGGAGAAGTTCGGTTTTATTGCATATATCGACGTTTCAGCCGGATTAGAGCGGTTTTACGTTTACATCTTCCCTCGTTAATATAAACGGAAAATCAAGAACATTTTAGTTATTTCTAATAAAACACATTGTTTTTTATCATTTGTATTGGAAACAACATTGTCATATGTCTTTTCTTGGATCTAAATAATACGAAACCTCGCTCTATGATTTGAAGGTAAAATCCTCAAATATGGTAAAATAGTAACTTTTTCACGTTAATCATGTAGTTTGATATTACGCAAATATATTAATTTTTACCAATATTCCGATACTATTTAATGTAGTATCAGGATATGTGATTTGCCCTTCAAGTCTCAGAATTTCGCGTAATATTGCATTTTAAGCAAGTTATCTTGCATTTTGTTTCGTACGAAAAATCATCGAATTTAGCAATATTTTGACGTTTATCATCCCCTTTTTCTTTATTTGATTTAAACAAAATATCATCGAATTAGGCAATATTTTGCCGTTTTTCCACGTTTTTGTGAATTTTCAGTCAATGGGTATTAATTCATTATATATACGATAAAAATGATGCAAACACATAATTGATTAGATAATAACCTTAAATACTGCATTTTCAATCAACTATTTGTTTCTCGGTAAAATACTGAGTAAGATAATGAAAAGGGGAGAAGTTCTGTTTTTATTGCATATATCGACGTTTCAGCCGGAATAGAGCGGTTTTACGTGTACGTCTTCCATCAGTAATATAAACGAAAAATCAGGAACATTTTAGTTAATTCTAATGAAAACACATTGATTTTTATCATTTGTATTGGAAACAACATTGTCATGTCTTTTCTTGGATCTAAATAATACGAAACCTCGCTCTATGATTCTAAGTTATAATCCTCAAATATGGTTAAATAGTGACTTTTTTCACGATTTTCATGTAGTTTGATATTACGTAAATATATTCATTTTTACCAATATTTCGATACTATTTCATGTAGTATCACGATATGTGATTTGGCCTTGAAATCTCAGAATTTCGCATAATATTGCATTTTAAGCAAGTTTTCTTGCATTTTGTTTCGTACGAAAAATCATCGAATTTAGCAATATTTTGACGTTTATCATCCCCTTTTCCTTCATGTGATTTAAACAAAATATCATCGAATTTGGCAATATTTTGCCGTTTTCCACGTTTTTGTGAATTTTCAGTCCATGGGTATTAATTCATATATATACGATAAAAATGATGCAAACACATAATTAATTAGATAATAACCTTAAATACTTCATTTTCAATCATCTATTTGTTTCTCGTTAAAATACTGAGTAAGATATTCAAAAGGGGAGAAGTTCGGTTTTATTGCATATATCGACGTTTCAGCCGGATTAGAGCGGTTTTACGTGTACATCTTCCCTCGTTAATATAAACGGAAAATCAAGAACATTTTAGTTATTTCTAATAAAAACACATTGTTTTTTATCATTTGTATTGGAAACAACATTGTCATATGTCTTTTCTTGGATCTAAATAATACGAAACCTCGCTCTATGATTTGAAGGTAAAATCCTCAAATATGGTAAAATAGTAACTTTTTCACGTTTGTCATGTAGTGTGATATTACGTAAATATATTCATTTTTACCAATATTTCGATACTATTTCATGTAGTATCACGATATGTGATTTGGCCTTGAAATCTCAGAATTTCGCATAATATTGCATTTTAAGCAAGTTTTCTTGCATTTTGTTTCGTACGAAAAATCATCGAATTTAGCAATATTTTGACGTTTATCATCCCCTTTTCCTTCATGTGATTTAAACAAAATATCATCGAATTAGGCAATATTTTGCCGTTTTCCACGTTTTTGTGAATTTTCAGTCCATGGGTATTAATTCATATATATACGATAAAAATGATGCAAACACATAATTAATTAGATAATAACCTTAAATACTTCATTTTCAATCATCTATTTGTTTCTCGTTAAAATACTGAGTAAGATATTCAAAAGAGGAGAAGCTCGGTTTTATTGCATATATCGACGTTTCAGACGGATTAGAGCGGTTTTACGTGTACATCTTCCCTCGTTAATATAAACGGAAAATCAAGAACATTTTAGTTATTTCTAATAAAAACACATTGTTTTTTATCATTTGTATTGGAAACAACATTGTCATATGTCTTTTCTTGGATCTAAATAATACGAAACCTCGCTCTATGATTTGAAAGTAAAATCCTCAAATATGGTAAAATAGTAACTTTTTCACGTTTGTCATGTAGTGTGATATTACGTAAATATATTCATTTTTACCAATATTTCGATACTATTTCATGTAGTATCACGATATGTGATTTGGCCTTGAAATCTCAGAATTTCGCATAATATTGCATTTTAAGCAAGTTTTCTTGTATTTTGTTTCGTACGAAAAATCATCGAATTTAGCAATATTTTGACGTTTATCATCCCCTTTTCCTTCATGTGATTTAAACAAAATATCATCGAATTAGGCAATATTTTGCCGTTTTCCACGTTTTTGTGAATTTTCAGTCCATTGGTATTAATTCATATATATACGATAAAAATGATGCAAACACATAATTGATTAGATAATAACCTTAAATACTTCATTTTCAATCATCTATTTGTTTCTCGTTAAAATACTGAGTAAGATGTTGAAAAGGGGAGAAGTTCGGTTTTTATTGCATATATCGACGTTTCAGCCGGATTAGAGCGGTTTAACGTGTACATCTTCCCTCGTTAATATAAACGGAAAATCAAGAACATTATAGTTAATTCTAATGAAAACACATTGTTTTTTATCATTTGTATTGGAAACAACATTGTCATATGTCTTTTCTTGGAACTAAATAATGCGAAACCTCGCTCTATGATTTGAAGGTAAAATCCTCAAATATGGTAAAATAGTGACTTTTTCACGTTAATCATGTAGTTTGATATTACGCAAATATATTCATTTTTACCAATATTTCGATACTATTTCATGTAGTATCACGATATGTGATTTGGCCTTCAAATCTCAGAATTTCGCATAATATTGCATTTTAAGCAAGTTTCCTTGCATTTTGTTTCGTACGAAAAATCATCGAATTTAGCAATATTTTGACGTTTATCATCCCCTTTTCCTTCATGTGATTTAAACAAAATATCATCGAATTAGGCAATATTTTGCCGTTTTCCACGTTTTTGTGAATTTTCAGTCAATGGGTATTAATTCATTATATATACGATAAAAATGATGCAAACACATAATTGATTAGATAATAACCTTAAATACTTCATTTTCAATCATCTATTTGTTTCTCGTTAAAATACTGAGTAAGATAATGAAAAGGGGAGAAGTTCTGTTTTTATTGCATATATCGACGTTTAAGCCGGAATAGAGCGGTTTTACGTGTACATCTTCCATCAGTAATATAAACGAAAAATCAGGAACATTTTAGTTAATTCTAATGAAAACACATTGATTTTTATCATTTGTATTGGAAACAACATTGTCATGTCTTTTCTTGGATCTAAATAATACGAAACCTCGCTCTATGATTCTAAGTTATAATCCTCAAATATGGTTAAATAGTGACTTTTTTCACGATTTTCATGTAGTTTGATATTACGTAAATATATTCATTTTTACCAATATTTCGATACTATTTCATGTAGTATCACGATATGTGATTTGGCCTTGAAATCTCAGAATTTCGCATAATATTGCATTTTAAGCAAGTTTTCTTGCATTTTGTTTCGTACGAAAAATCATCGAATTTAGCAATATTTTGACGTTTATCATCCCCTTTTCCTTCATGTGATTTAAACAAAATATCATCGAATTAGGCAATATTTTGCCGTTTTCTACGTTTCTGTGAATTTTCAGTCCATGGGTATTAATTCATATATATACGATAAAAATGATGCAAACACATAATTGATTAGATAATAACCTTAAATACTTCATTTTCAATCATCTACTTATTTCTCGTTAAAATACTGAGTAAGATGTTGAAAAGGGGAGAAGTTCGGTTTTATTGCATATATCGACGTTTCAGCCGGATTAGAGCGGTTTCACGTTTACATCTTCCCTCGTTAATATAAACGGAAAATCAAGAACATTTTAGTTATTTCTAATAAAAACACATTGTTTTTTATCATTTGTATTGGAAACAACATTGTCATATGTCTTTTCTTGGATCTAAATAATACGAAACCTCGCTCTATGATTTGAAGGTAAAATCCTCAAATATGGTAAAATAGTAACTTTTTCACGTTTGTCATGTAGTTTGATATTACGTAAATATATTCATTTTTACCAATATTTCGATACTATTTAATGTAGTATCTCGATATGTGATTTGGCCTTGAAATCTCAGAATTTCGCATAATATTGCATTTTAAGCAAGTTTTCTTGCAATTTGTTTCGTACGAAAAATCATCGAATTTAGCAATATTTTGACGTTTATCACCCCCTTTTCCTTCATGTGATTTAAACAAAATATCATCGAATTAGTCAATATTTTTCCGTTTTTCCACGTTTTTGTGAATTTTCAGTCCATGGGTATTAATTCATATATATACGATAAAAATGATGCAAACATAATTGATTAGATAATAACCTTAAATACTTCATTTTCAATCAACTATTTGTTTCTCGGTAAAATACTGAGTAAGATATTGAAAAGGGGAGAAGTTCTGTTTTTATTGCATATATCGACGTTTCAGCCGGAATAGAGCGATTTTCGTGTACATCCTCCATCGGTAATATAAACGGAAAACCAGGAACATTTTAGTTAATTCTAATGAAAACACTTTCATTTTTATCATTTGTATTGGAAACAACATTGTCATATGTCTTTTCTTGGATCCAAATAATACGAAAACTCGCTCTATGATTTGAAGTTAAAATCCTCAAATATGGATAAATAGTGACTTTTTTCACGTTTGTCATGTAGTTTGATATTACGTAAATATATTCATTTTTACCAATATTTCGATACTATTTCATGTAGTATCACGATATGTGATTTGGCCTTGAAATCTCAGAATTTCGCATAATATTGCATTTTAAGCAAGTTTTCTTGCATTTTGTTTCGTACGAAAAATCATCGAATTTAGCAATATTTTGACGTTTATCATCCCCTTTTCCTTCATGTGATTTAAACAAAATATCATCGAATTAGGCAATATTTTGCCGTTTTCTACGTTTCTGTGAATTTTCAGTCCATGGGTATTAATTCATATATATACGATAAAAATGATGCAAACACATAATTGATTAGATAATAACCTTAAATACTTCATTTTCAATCATCTACTTATTTCTCGTTAAAATACTGAGTAAGATGTTGAAAAGGGGAGAAGTTCGGTTTTATTGCATATATCGACGTTTCAGCCGGATTAGAGCGGTTTTACGTGTACATCTTCCCTCGTTAATATAAACGGAAAATCAAGAACATTTTAGTTATTTCTAAAAAAACACATTGTTTTTTATCATTTGTATTGGAAACAACATTGTCATATGTCTTTTCTTGGATCTAAATAATACGAAACCTCGCTCTATGATTTGAAGGTAAAATCCTCAAATATGGTAAAATAGTAACTTTTTCACGTTTGTCATGTAGTTTGATATTACGTAAATATATTCATTTTTACCAATATTTCGATACTATTTCATGTAGTATCTCGATATGTGATTTGGCCTTGAAATCTCAGAATTTCGCATAATATTGCATTTTAAGCAAGTTTTCTTGCATTTTGTTTCGTACGAAAAATCATCGAATTTAGCAATATTTTGACGTTTATCATCCCCTTTTCCTTCATGTGATTTAAACAAAATATCATCGAATTAGGCAATATTTTGCCGTTTTCCACGTTTTTGTGAATTTTCAGTCCATGGGTATTAATTCATATATATACGATAAAAATGATGCAAACACATAATTGATTAGATAATAACCTTGAATACTTCATTTTCAATCAACTATTTGTTTCTCGTTAAAATACTGAGTAAGATATTGAAAAGGGGAGAAGTTCTGTTTTTATTGCATATATCGACGTTTCAGCCGGAATAGAGCGATTTTCGTGTACATCCTCCATCGGTAATATAAACGGAAAACCAGGAACATTTTAGTTAATTCTAATGAAAACACTTTCATTTTTATCATTTGTATTGGAAACAACATTGTCATATGTCTTTTCTTGGATCCAAATAATACGAAACCTCGCTCTATGATTTGAAGTTAAAATCCTCAAATATGGATAAATAGTGACTTTTTTCACGTTTGTCATGTAGTTTGATATTACGTAAATATATTCATTTTTACCAATATTTCGATACTATTTCATGTAGTATCACGATATGTGATTTGGCCTTGAAATCTCAGAATTTCGCATAATATTGCATTTTAAGCAAGTTTTCTTGCATTTTGTTTCGTACGAAAAATCATCGAATTTAGCAATATTTTGACGTTTATCATCCCCTTTTCCTTCATGTGATTTAAACAAAATATCATCGAATTAGGCAATATTTTGCCGTTTTCTACGTTTCTGTGAATTTTCAGTCCATGGGTATTAATTCATATATATACGATAAAAATGATGCAAACACATAATTGATTAGATAATAACCTTAAATACTTAATTTTCAATCATCTACTTATTTCTCGTTAAAATACTGAGTAAGATGTTGAAAAGGGGAGAAGTTCGGTTTTATTGCATATATCGACGTTTCAGCCGGATTAGAGCGGTTTTACGTTTACATCTTCCCTCGTTAATATAAACGGAAAATCAAGAACATTTTAGTTATTTCTAATAAAAACACATTGTTTTTTATCATTTGTATTGGAAACAACATTGTCATATGTCTTTTCTTGGATCTAAATAATACGAAACCTCGCTCTATGATTTGAAGGTAAAATCCTCAAATATGGTAAAATAGTAACTTTTTCACGTTTGTCATGTAGTTTGATATTACGTAAATATATTCATTTTTACCAATATTTCGATACTATTTAATGTAGTATCTCGATATGTGATTTGGCCTTGAAATCTCAGAATTTCGCATAATATTGCATTTTAAGCAAGTTTTCTTGCATTTTGTTTCGTACGAAAAATCATCGAATTTAGCAATATTTTGACGTTTATCACCCCCTTTTCCTTCATGTGATTTAAACAAAATATCATCGAATTAGTCAATATTTTTCCGTTTTTCCACGTTTTTGTGAATTTTCAGTCCATGGGTATTAATTCATATATATACGATAAAAATGATGCAAACACATAATTGATTAGATAATAACCTTAAATACTTCATTTTCAATCAACTATTTGTTTCTCGGTAAAATACTGAGTAAGATATTGAAAAGGGGAGAAGTTCTGTTTTTATTGCATATATCGACGTTTCAGCCGGAATAGAGCGATTTTCGTGTACATCCTCCATCGGTAATATAAACGGAAAACCAGGAACATTTTAGTTAATTCTAATGAAAACACTTTCATTTTTATCATTTGTATTGGAAACAACATTGTCATATGTCTTTTCTTGGATCCAAATAATACGAAAACTCGCTCTATGATTTGAAGTTAAAATCCTCAAATATGGATAAATAGTGACTTTTTTCACGTTTGTCATGTAGTTTGATATTACGTAAATATATTCATTTTTACCAATATTTCGATACTATTTCATGTAGTATCACGATATGTGATTTGGCCTTGAAATCTCAGAATTTCGCATAATATTGCATTTTAAGCAAGTTTTCTTGCATTTTGTTTCGTACGAAAAATCATCGAATTTAGCAATATTTTGACGTTTATCATCCCCTTTTCCTTCATGTGATTTAAACAAAATATCATCGAATTAGGCAATATTTTGCCGTTTTCTACGTTTCTGTGAATTTTCAGTCCATGGGTATTAATTCATATATATACGATAAAAATGATGCAAACACATAATTGATTAGATAATAACCTTAAATACTTCATTTTCAATCATCTACTTATTTCTCGTTAAAATACTGAGTAAGATGTTGAAAAGGGGAGAAGTTCGGTTTTATTGCATATATCGACGTTTCAGCCGGATTAGAGCGGTTTTACGTGTACATCTTCCCTCGTTAATATAAACGGAAAATCAAGAACATTTTAGTTATTTCTAAAAAAACACATTGTTTTTTATCATTTGTATTGGAAACAACATTGTCATATGTCTTTTCTTGGATCTAAATAATACGAAACCTCGCTCTATGATTTGAAGGTAAAATCCTCAAATATGGTAAAATAGTAACTTTTTCACGTTTGTCATGTAGTTTGATATTACGTAAATATATTCATTTTTACCAATATTTCGATACTATTTCATGTAGTATCTCGATATGTGATTTGGCCTTGAAATCTCAGAATTTCGCATAATATTGCATTTTAAGCAAGTTTTCTTGCATTTTGTTTCGTACGAAAAATCATCGAATTTAGCAATATTTTGACGTTTATCATCCCCTTTTCCTTCATGTGATTTAAACAAAATATCATCGAATTAGGCAATATTTTGCCGTTTTCCACGTTTTTGTGAATTTTCAGTCCATGGGTATTAATTCATATATATACGATAAAAATGATGCAAACACATAATTGATTAGATAATAACCTTGAATACTTCATTTTCAATCAACTATTTGTTTCTCGTTAAAATACTGAGTAAGATGTTGAAAAGGGGAGAAGTTCGGTTTTATTGCATATATCGACGTTTCAGCCGGATTAGAGCGGTTTTACGTGTACATCTTCCCTCGTTAATATAAACGGAAAATCAAGAACATTTTAGTTATTTCTAAAAAAACACATTGTTTTTTATCATTTGTATTGGAAACAACATTGTCATATGTCTTTTCTTGGATCTAAATAATACGAAACCTCGCTCTATGATTTGAAGGTAAAATCCTCAAATATGGTAAAATAGTAACTTTTTCACGTTTGTCATGTAGTTTGATATTACGTAAATATATTCATTTTTACCAATATTTCGATACTATTTCATGTAGTATCTCGATATGTGATTTGGCCTTGAAATCTCAGAATTTCGCATAATATTGCATTTTAAGCAAGTTTTCTTGCATTTTGTTTCGTACGAAAAATCATCGAATTTAGCAATATTTTGACGTTTATCATCCCCTTTTCCTTCATGTGATTTAAACAAAATATCATTGAATTAGGCAATATTTTGCCGTTTTCCACGTTTTTGTGAATTTTCAGTCCATGGGTATTAATTCATATATATACGATAAAAATGGTGCAAACACATAATTGATTAGATAATAACCTTGAATACTTCATTTTCAATCAACTATTTGTTTCTCGTTAAAATACTGAGTAAGATATTGAAAAGGGGAGAAGTTCTGTTTTTATTGCATATATCGACGTTTCAGCCGGAATAGAGCGGTTTTACGTGTACATCTTCCATCAGTAATATAAACGGAAAATCAGGAACATTTTAGTTAATTCTAATGAAAACACATTGATTTTTATCATTTGTATTGGAAACAACATTGTCATATGTCTTTTCTTGGATCTAAATAATACGAAACCTCGCTCTATGATTTGAAGGTAAAATCCTCAAATATGGTAAAATAGTAACTTTTTCACGTTAATCATGTAGTTTGATATTACGCAAATATATTCATTTTTACCAATATTCCGATACTATTTAATGTAGTATCAGGATATGTGATTTGCCCTTCAAGTCTCAGAATTTCGCGTAATATTGCATTTTAAGCAAGTTATCTTGCATTTTGTTTCGTACGAAAAATCATCGAATTTAGCAATATTTTGACGTTTATCTCCCCCTTTTCCTTCATGTGATTTAAACAAAATATCATCGAATTAGTCAATATTTTGCCGTTTTTCCACGTTTTTGTGAATTTTCAGTCCATGGGTATTAATTCATATATATACGATAAAAATGATGCAAACACATAATTGATTAGATAATAACCTTAAATACTTCATTTTCAATCAACTATTTGTTTCTCGTTAAAATACTGAGTAAGATATTGAAAAGGGAAGAAGTTCTGTTTTTATTGCATATATCGACGTTTCAGCCGGAATAGAGCGATTTTCGTGTACATCCTCCATCGGTAATATAAACGGAAAACCAGGAACATTTTAGTTAATTCTAATGAAAACACTTTGATTTTTATCATTTGTATTGGAAACAACATTGTCATATGTCTTTTCTTGGATCCAAATAATACGAAACCTCGCTCTATGATTTGAAGTTAAAATCCTCAAATATGGTTAAATAGTGACTTTTTTCACGTTTGTCATGTAGTTTGATATTACGTAAATATATTCATTTTTACCAATATTTCGATACTATTTCATTGTAGTATCACGATATGTGATTTGGCCTTGAAATCTCAGAATTTCGCATAATATTGCATTTTAAGCAAGTTTTCTTGCATTTTGTTTTGTACGAAAAATCATCGAATTTAGCAATATTTTGACGTTTATCATCCCCTTTTCCTTCATGTGATTTAAACAAAATATCATCGAATTAGGCAATATTTTGCCGTTTTCCACGTTTTTGTGAATTTTCAGTCCATGGGTATTAATTCATATATATACGATAAAAATGATGCAAACACATAATTAATTAGATAATAACCTTAAATACTTCATTTTCAATCATCTATTTGTTTCTCGTTAAAATACTGAGTAAGATATTCAAAAGGGGAGAAGTTCGGTTTTATTGCATATATCGACGTTTCAGCCGGATTAGAGCGGTTTTACGTGTACATCTTCCCTCGTTAATATAAACGGAAAATCAAGAACATTTTAGTTATTTCTAATAAAAACACATTGTTTTTTATCATTTGTATTGGAAACAACATTGTCATATGTCTTTTCTTGGATCTAAATAATACGAAACCTCGCTCTATGATTTGAAGGTAAAATCCTCAAATAAGGTAAAATAGTAACTTTTTCACGTTTGTCATGTAGTGTGATATTACGTAAATATATTCATTTTTACCAATATTTCGATACTATTTCATGTAGTATCACGATATGTGATTTGGCCTTGAAATCTCAGAATTTCGCATAATATTGCATTTTAAGCAAGTTTTCTTGCATTTTGTTTCGTACGAAAAATCATCGAATTTAGCAATATTTTGACGTTTATCATCCCTTTTCCTTCATGTGATTTAAACAAAATATCATCGAATTAGGCAATATTTTGCCGTTTTCCACGTTTTTGTGAATTTTCAGTCCATTGGTATTAATTCATATATATACGATAAAAATGATGCAAACACATAATTGATTAGATAATAACCTTAAATACTTCATTTTCAATCATCTACTTGTTTCTCGTTAAAATACTGAGTAAGATGTTGAAAAGGGGAGAAGTTCGGTTTTTATTGCATATATCGACGTTTCAGCCGGATTAGAGCGGTTTAACGTGTACATCTTCCCTCGTTAATATAAACGGAAAATCAAGAACATTATAGTTAATTCTAATGAAAACACATTGTTTTTTATCATTTGTATTGGAAACAACATTGTCATATGTGTTTTCTTGGAACTAAATAATGCGAAACCTCGCTCTATGATTTGAAGGTAAAATCCTCAAATATGGTAAAATAGTGACTTTTTCACGTTAATCATGTAGTTTGATATTACGCAAATATATTCATTTTTACCAATATTTCGATACTATTTCATGTAGTATCACGATATGTGATTTGGCCTTCAAATCTCAGAATTTCGCATAATATTGCATTTTAAGCAAGTTTCCTTGCATTTTGTTTCGTACGAAAAATCATCGAATTTAGCAATATTTTGACGTTTATCATCCCCTTTTCCTTTATTTGATTTAAACAAAATATCATCGAATTAGGCAATATTTTGCCGTTTTTCCACGTTTTTGTGAATTTTCAGTCTATGGGTATTAATTCATTATATATACGATAAAAATGATGCAAACACATAATTGATTAGATAATAACCATAAATACTGCATTTTCAATCAACTATTTGTTTCTCGTTAAAATACTGAGTAAGATAATGAAAAGGGGAGAAGTTCTGTTTTTATTGCATATATCGACGTTTCAGCCGGAATAGAGCGGTTTTACGTGTACATCTTCCATCAGTAATATAAACGAAAAATCAGGAACATTTTAGTTAATTCTAATGAAAACACATTGATTTTTATCATTTGTATTGGAAACAACATTGTCATGTCTTTTCTTGGATCTAAATAATACGAAACCTCGCTCTATGATTCTAAGTTATAATCCTCAAATATGGTTAAATAGTGACTTTTTTCACGATTTTCATGTAGTTTGATATTACGTAAATATATTCATTTTTACCAATATTTCGATACTATTTCATGTAGTATCACGATATGTGATTTGGCCTTGAAATCTCAGAATTTCGCATAATATTGCATTTTAAGCAAGTTTTCTTGCATTTTGTTTCGTACGAAAAATCATCGAATTTAGCAATATTTTGACGTTTATCATCCCCTTTTCCTTCATGTGATTTAAACAAAATATCATCGAATTAGGCAATATTTTGCCGTTTTCCACGTTTTTGTGAATTTTCAGTCCATGGGTATTAATTCATATATATACGATAAAAATGATGCAAACACATAATTAATTAGATAATAACCTTAAATACTTCATTTTCAATCATCTATTTGTTTCTCGTTAAAATACTGAGTAAGATATTCAAAAGGGGAGAAGTTCGGTTTTATTGCATATATCGACGTTTCAGCCGGATTAGAGCGGTTTTACGTGTACATCTTCCCTCGTTAATACAAATGGAAAATCAAGAACATTTTAGTTATTTCTAATAAAAACACATTGTTTTTTATCATTTGTATTGGAAACAACATTGTCATATGTCTTTTCTTGGATCTAAATAATACGAAACCTCGCTCTATGATTTGAAGGTAAAATCCTCAAATATGGTAAAATAGTAACTTTTTCACGTTAATCATGTAGTTTGATATTACGCAAATATATTCATTTTTACCAATATTCCGATACTATTTAATGTAGTATCAGGATATGTGATTTGCCCTTCAAGTCTCAGAATTTCGCGTAATATTGCATTTTAAGCAAGTTATCTTGCATTTTGTTTCGTACGAAAAATCATCGAATTTAGCAATATTTTGACGTTTATCATCCCCTTTTCCTTCATGTGATTTAAACAAAATATCATCGAATTAGGCAATATTTTTCCGTTTTTCCACGTTTTTGTGAATTTTCAGTCCATGGGTATTAATTCATATATATACGATAAAAATGATGCAAACACATAATTGATTAGATAATAACCTTAAATACTTCATTTTCAATCAACTATTTGTTTCTCGGTAAAATACTGAGTAAGATATTGAAAAGGGGAGAAGTTCTGTTTTTATTGCATATATCGACGTTTCAGCCGGAATAGAGCGATTTTCGTGTACATCCTCCATCGGTAATATAAACGGAAAACCAGGAACATTTTAGTTAATTCTAATGAAAACACTTTCATTTTTATCATTTGTATTGGAAACAACATTGTCATATGTCTTTTCTTGGATCCAAATAATACGAAACCTCGCTCTATGATTTGAAGTTAAAATCCTCAAATATGGTTAAATAGTGACTTTTTTCACGTTTGTCATGTAGTTTGATATTACGTAAATATATTCATTTTTACCAATATTTCGATACTATTTCATGTAGTATCACGATATGTGATTTGGCCTTGAAATCTCAGAATTTCGCATAATATTGCATTTTAAGCAAGTTTTCTTGCATTTTAATTCGTACGAAAAATCATCGAATTTAGCAATATTTTGACGTTTATCATCCCCTTTTCCTTCATGTGATTTAAACAAAATATCATCGAATTAGGCAATATTTTGCCGTTTTCTACGTTTCTGTGAATTTTCAGTCCATGGGTATTAATTCATATATATACGATAAAAATGATGCAAACACATAATTGATTAGATAATAACCTTAAATACTTCATTTTCAATCATCTACTTATTTCTCGTTAAAATACTGAGTAAGATGTTGAAAAGGGGAGAAGTTCGGTTTTATTGCATATATCGACGTTTCAGCCGGATTAGAGCGGTTTTACGTGTACATCTTCCCTCGTTAATATAAACGGAAAATCAAGAACATTTTAGTTATTTCTAAAAAAACACATTGTTTTTTATCATTTGTATTGGAAACAACATTGTCATATGTCTTTTCTTGGATCTAAATAATACGAAACCTCGCTCTATGATTTGAAGGTAAAATCCTCAAATATGGTAAAATAGTAACTTTTTCACGTTTGTCATGAAGTTTGATATTACGTAAATATATTCATTTTTACCAATATTTCGATACTATTTCATGTAGTATCTCGATATGTGATTTGGCCTTGAAATCTCAGAATTTCGCATAATATTGCATTTTAAGCAAGTTTTCTTGCATTTTGTTTCGTACGAAAAATCATCGAATTTAGCAATATTTTGACGTTTATCATCCCCTTTTCCTTCATGTGATTTAAACAAAATATCATTGAATTAGGCAATATTTTGCCGTTTTCCACGTTTTTGTGAATTTTCAGTCCATGGGTATTAATTCATATATATACGATAAAAATGATGCAAACACATAATTGATTAGATAATAACCTTGAATACTTCATTTTCAATCAACTATTTGTTTCTCGTTAAAATACTGAGTAAGATATTGAAAAGGGGAGAAGTTCTGTTTTTATTGCATATATCGACGTTTCAGCCGGAATAGAGCGGTTTTACGTGTACATCTTCCATCAGTAATATAAACGGAAAATCAGGAACATTTTAGTTAATTCTAATGAAAACACATTGATTTTTATCATTTGTATTGGAAACAACATTGTCATATGTCTTTTCTTGGATCTAAATAATACGAAACCTCGCTCTATGATTTGAAGGTAAAATCCTCAAATATGGTTAAATAGTGACTTTTTTCACGTTTGTCATGTAGTTTGATATTACGTAAATATATTCATTTTTACCAATATTTCGATACTATTTCATTGTAGTATCACGATATGTGATTTGGCCTTGAAATCTCAGAATTTCGCATAATATTGCATTTTAAGCAAGTTTTCTTGCATTTTGTTTTGTACGAAAAATCATCGAATTTAGCAATATTTTGACGTTTATCATCCCCTTTTCCTTCATGTGATTTAAACAAAATATCATCGAATTAGGCAATATTTTGCCGTTTTCCACGTTTTTGTGAATTTTCAGTCCATGGGTATTAATTCATATATATACGATAAAAATGATGCAAACACATAATTAATTAGATAATAACCTTAAATACTTAATTTTCAATCATCTATTTGTTTCTCGTTAAAATACTGAGTAAGATATTCAAAAGGGGAGAAGTTCGGTTTTATTGCATATATCGACGTTTCAGCCGGATTAGAGCGGTTTTACGTGTACATCTTCCCTCGTTAATATAAACGGAAAATCAAGAACATTTTAGTTATTTCTAATAAAAACACATTGTTTTTTATCATTTGTATTGGAAACAACATTGTCATATGTCTTTTCTTGGATCTAAATAATACGAAACCTCGCTCTATGATTTGAAGGTAAAATCCTCAAATAAGGTAAAATAGTAACTTTTTCACGTTTGTCATGTAGTGTGATATTACGTAAATATATTCATTTTTACCAATATTTCGATACTATTTCATGTAGTATCACGATATGTGATTTGGCCTTGAAATCTCAGAATTTCGCATAATATTGCATTTTAAGCAAGTTTTCTTGCATTTTGTTTCGTACGAAAAATCATCGAATTTAGCAATATTTTGACGTTTATCATCCCCTTTTCCTTCATGTGATTTAAACAAAATATCATCGAATTAGGCAATATTTTGCCGTTTTCCACGTTTTTGTGAATTTTCAGTCCATTGGTATTAATTCATATATATACGATAAAAATGATGCAAACACATAATTGATTAGATAATAACCTTAAATACTTCATTTTCAATCATCTACTTGTTTCTCGTTAAAATACTGAGTAAGATGTTGAAAAGGGGAGAAGTTCGGTTTTTATTGCATATATCGACGTTTCAGCCGGATTAGAGCGGTTTAACGTGTACATCTTCCCTCGTTAATATAAACGGAAAATCAAGAACATTATAGTTAATTCTAATGAAAACACATTGTTTTTTATCATTTGTATTGGAAACAACATTGTCATATGTGTTTTCTTGGAACTAAATAATGCGAAACCTCGCTCTATGATTTGAAGGTAAAATCCTCAAATATGGTAAAATAGTGACTTTTTCACGTTAATCATGTAGTTTGATATTACGCAAATATATTCATTTTTACCAATATTTCGATACTATTTCATGTAGTATCACGATATGTGATTTGGCCTTCAAATCTCAGAATTTCGCATAATATTGCATTTTAAGCAAGTTTCCTTGCATTTTGTTTCGTACGAAAAATCATCGAATTTAGCAATATTTTTACGTTTATCATCCCCTTTTCCTTTATTTGATTTAAACAAAATATCATCGAATTAGGCAATATTTTGCCGTTTTTCCACGTTTTTGTGAATTTTCAGTCTATGGGTATTAATTCATTATATATACGATAAAAATGATGCAAACACATAATTGATTAGATAATAACCTTAAATACTGCATTTTCAATCAACTATTTGTTTCTCGTTAAAATACTGAGTAAGATAATGAAAAGGGGAGAAGTTCTGTTTTTATTGCATATATCGACGTTTCAGCCGGAATAGAGCGGTTTTACGTGTACATCTTCCATCAGTAATATAAACGAAAAATCAGGAACATTTTAGTTAATTCTAATGAAAACACATTGATTTTTATCATTTGTATTGGAAACAACATTGTCATGTCTTTTCTTGGATCTAAATAATACGAAACCTCGCTATATGATTCTAAGTTATAATCCTCAAATATGGTTAAATAGTGACTTTTTTCACGATTTTCATGTAGTTTGATATTACGTAAATATATTCATTTTTACCAATATTTCGATACTATTTCATGTAGTATCACGATATGTGATTTGGCCTTGAAATCTCAGAATTTCGCATAATATTGCATTTTAAGCAAGTTTTCTTGCATTTTGTTTCGTACGAAAAATCATCGAATTTAGCAATATTTTGACGTTTATCATCCCCTTTTCCTTCATGTGATTTAAACAAAATATCATCGAATTAGGCAATATTTTGCCGTTTTCCACGTTTTTGTGAATTTTCAGTCCATGGGTATTAATTCATATATATACGATAAAAATGATGCAAACACATAATTAATTAGATAATAACCTTAAATACTTAATTTTCAATCATCTATTTGTTTCTCGTTAAAATACTGAGTAAGATATTCAAAAGGGGAGAAGTTCGGTTTTATTGCATATATCGACGTTTCAGCCGGATTAGAGCGGTTTTACGTGTACATCTTCCCTCGTTAATATAAATGGAAAATCAAGAACATTTTAGTTATTTCTAATAAAAACACATTGTTTTTTATCATTTGTATTGGAAACAACATTGTCATATGTCTTTTCTTGGATCTAAATAATACGAAACCTCGCTCTATGATTTGAAGGTAAAATCCTCAAATATGGTAAAATAGTAACTTTTTCACGTTAATCATGTAGTTTGATATTACGCAAATATATTCATTTTTACCAATATTCCGATACTATTTAATGTAGTATCAGCATATGTGATTTGCCCTTCAAGTCTCAGAATTTCGCGTAATATTGCATTTTAAGCAAGTTATCTTGCATTTTGTTTCGTACGAAAAATCATCGAATTTAGCAATATTTTGACGTTTATCATCCCCTTTTCCTTCATGTGATTTAAACAAAATATCATCGAATTAGGCAATATTTTTCCGTTTTTCCACGTTTTTGTGAATTTTCAGTCCATTGGTATTAATTCATATATATACGATAAAAATGATGCAAACACATAATTGATTAGATAATAACCTTAAATACTTCATTTTCAATCAACTATTTGTTTCTCGGTAAAATACTGAGTAAGATATTGAAAAGGGGAGAAGTTCTGTTTTTATTGCATATATCGACGTTTCAGCCGGAATAGAGCGATTTTCGTGTACATCCTCCATCGGTAATATAAACGGAAAACCAGGAACATTTTAGTTAATTCTAATGAAAACACTTTCATTTTTATCATTTGTATTGGAAACAACATTGTCATATGTCTTTTCTTGGATCCAAATAATACGAAACCTCGCTCTATGATTTGAAGTTAAAATCCTCAAATATGGTTAAATAGTGACTTTTTTCACGTTTGTCATGTAGTTTGATATTACGTAAATATATTCATTTTTACCAATATTTCGATACTATTTCATGTAGTATCACGATATGTGATTTGGCCTTGAAATCTCAGAATTTCGCATAATATTGCATTTTAAGCAAGTTTTCTTGCATTTTAATTCGTACGAAAAATCATCGAATTTAGCAATATTTTGACGTTTATCATCCCCTTTTCCTTCATGTGATTTAAACAAAATATCATCGAATTAGGCAATATTTTGCCGTTTTCTACGTTTCTGTGAATTTTCAGTCCATGGGTATTAATTCATATATATAAACGATAAAAATGATGCAAACACATAATTGATTAGATAATAACCTTAAATACTTCATTTTCAATCATCTACTTATTTCTCGTTAAAATACTGAGTAAGATGTTGAAAAGGGGAGAAGTTCGGTTTTATTGCATATATCGACGTTTCAGCCGGATTAGAGCGGTTTTACGTGTACATCTTCCCTCGTTAATATAAACGGAAAATCAAGAACATTTTAGTTATTTCTAAAAAAACACATTGTTTTTTATCATTTGTATTGGAAACAACATTGTCATATGTCTTTTCTTGGATCTAAATAATACGAAACCTCGCTCTATGATTTGAAGGTAAAATCCTCAAATATGGTAAAATAGTAACTTTTTCACGTTTGTCATGAAGTTTGATATTACGTAAATATATTCATTTTTACCAATATTTCGATACTATTTCATGTAGTATCTCGATATGTGATTTGGCCTTGAAATCTCAGAATTTCGCATAATATTGCATTTTAAGCAAGTTTTCTTGCATTTTGTTTCGTACGAAAAATCATCGAATTTAGCAATATTTTGACGTTTATCATCCCCTTTTCCTTCATGTGATTTAAACAAAATATCATCGAATTAGGCAATATTTTGCCGTTTTCCACGTTTTTGTGAATTTTCCGTCCATGGGTATTAATTCATATATATACGATAAAAATGATGCAAACACATAATTGATTAGATAATAACCTTAAATACTTCATTTTCAATCAACTATTTGTTTCTCGTTAAAATACTGAGTAAGATATTGAAAAGGGGAGAAGTTCTGTTTTTATTGCATATATCGACGTTTCAGCCGGAATAGAGCGGTTTTACGTGTACATCTTCCATCAGTAATATAAACGGAAAATCAGGAACATTTTAGTTAATTCTAATGAAAACACATTGATTTTTATCATTTGTATTGGAAACAACATTGTCATATGTCTTTTCTTGGATCTAAATAATACGAAACCTCGCTCTATGATTTGAAGGTAAAATCCTCAAATATGGTAAAATAGTAACTTTTTCACGTTAATCATGTAGTTTGATATTACGCAAATATATTCATTTTTACCAATATTCCGATACTATTTAATGTAGTATCAGGATATGTGATTTGCCCTTCAAGTCTCAGAATTTCGCGTAATATTGCATTTTAAGCAAGTTATCTTGCATTTTGTTTCGTACGAAAAATCATCGAATTTAGCAATATTTTGACGTTTATCACCCCCTTTTCCTTCATGTGATTTAAACAAAATATCATCGAATTAGTCAATATTTTGCCGTTTTTCCACGTTTTTGTGAATTTTCAGTCCATGGGTATTAATTCATATATATACGATAAAAATGATGCAAACACATAATTGATTAGATAATAACCTTAAATACTTCATTTTCAATCAACTATTTGTTTCTCGTTAAAATACTGAGTAAGATATTGAAAAGGGAAGAAGTTCTGTTTTTATTGCATATATCGACGTTTCAGCCGGAATAGAGCGATTTTCGTGTACATCCTCCATCGGTAATATAAACGGAAAACCAGGAACATTTTAGTTAATTCTAATGAAAACACTTTGATTTTTATCATTTGTATTGGAAACAACATTGTCATATGTCTTTTCTTGGATCCAAATAATACGAAACCTCGCTCTATGATTTGAAGTTAAAATCCTCAAATATGGTTAAATAGTGACTTTTTTCACGTTTGTCATGTAGTTTGATATTACGTAAATATATTCATTTTTACCAATATTTCGATACTATTTCATTGTAGTATCACGATATGTGATTTGGCCTTGAAATCTCAGAATTTCGCATAATATTGCATTTTAAGCAAGTTTTCTTGCATTTTGTTTTGTACGAAAAATCATCGAATTTAGCAATATTTTGACGTTTATCATCCCCTTTTCCTTCATGTGATTTAAACAAAATATCATCGAATTAGGCAATATTTTGCCGTTTACCACGTTTTTGTGAATTTTCAGTCCATGGGTATTAATTCATATATATACGATAAAAATGATGCAAACACATAATTAATTAGATAATAACCTTAAATACTTCATTTTCAATCATCTATTTGTTTCTCGTTAAAATACTGAGTAAGATATTCAAAAGGGGAGAAGTTCGGTTTTATTGCATATATCGACGTTTCAGCCGGATTAGAGCGGTTTTACGTGTACATCTTCCCTCGTTAATATAAACGGAAAATCAAGAACATTTTAGTTATTTCTAATAAAAACACATTGTTTTTTATCATTTGTATTGGAAACAACATTGTCATATGTCTTTTCTTGGATCTAAATAATACGAAACCTCGCTCTATGATTTGAAGGTAAAATCCTCAAATATGGTAAAATAGTAACTTTTTCACGTTTGTCATGTAGTGTGATATTACGTAAATATATTCATTTTTACCAATATTTCGATACTATTTCATGTAGTATCACGATATGTGATTTGGCCTTGAAATCTCAGAATTTCGCATAATATTGCATTTTAAGCAAGTTTTCTTGCATTTTGTTTCGTACGAAAAATCATCGAATTTAGCAATATTTTGACGTTTATCATCCCCTTTTCCTTCATGTGATTTAAACAAAATATCATCGAATTAGGCAATATTTTGCCGTTTTCCACGTTTTTGTGAATTTTCAGTCCATTGGTATTAATTCATATATATACGATAAAAATGATGCAAACACATAATTGATTAGATAATAACCTTAAATACTTCATTTTCAATCATCTACTTGTTTCTCGTTAAAATACTGAGTAAGATGTTGAAAAGGGGAGAAGTTCGGTTTTTATTGCATATATCGACGTTTCAGCCGGATTAGAGCGGTTTAACGTGTACATCTTCCCTCGTTAATATAAACGGAAAATCAAGAACATTATAGTTAATTCTAATGAAAACACATTGTTTTTTATCATTTGTATTGGAAACAACATTGTCATATGTGTTTTCTTGGAACTAAATAATGCGAAACCTCGCTCTATGATTTGAAGGTAAAATCCTCAAATATGGTAAAATAGTGACTTTTTCACGTTAATCATGTAGTTTGATATTACGCAAATATATTCATTTTTACCAATATTTCGATACTATTTCATGTAGTATCACGATATGTGATTTGGCCTTCAAATCTCAGAATTTCGCATAATATTGCATTTTAAGCAAGTTTCCTTGCATTTTGTTTCGTACGAAAAATCATCGAATTTAGCAATATTTTGACGTTTATCATCCCCTTTTCCTTTATTTGATTTAAACAAAATATCATCGAATTAGGCAATATTTTGCCGTTTTTCCACGTTTTTGTGAATTTTCAGTCTATGGGTATTAATTCATTATATATACGATAAAAATGATGCAAACACATAATTGATTAGATAATAACCTTAAATACTGCATTTTCAATCAACTATTTGTTTCTCGTTAAAATACTGAGTAAGATAATGAAAAGGGGAGAAGTTCTGTTTTTATTGCATATATCGACGTTTCAGCCGGAATAGAGCGGTTTTACGTGTTCATCTTCCATCAGTAATATAAACTAAAAATCAGGAACATTTTAGTTAATTCTAATGAAAACACATTGATTTTTATCATTTGTATTGGAAACAACATTGTCATGTCTTTTCTTGGATCTAAATAATACGAAACCTCGCTCTATGATTCTAAGTTATAATCCTCAAATATGGTTAAATAGAGACTTTTTTCACGATTTTCATGTAGTTTGATATTACGTAAATATATTCATTTTTACCAATATTTCGATACTATTTCATGTAGTATCACGATATGTGATTTGGCCTTGAAATCTCATAATTTCGCATAATATTGCATTTTAAGCAAGTTTTCTTGCATTTTGTTTCGTACGAAAAATCATCGAATTTAGCAATATTTTGACGTTTATCATCCCCTTTTCCTTCATGTGATTTAAACAAAATATCATCGAATTAGGCAATATTTTGCCGTTTTCCACGTTTTTGTGAATTTTCAGTCCATGGGTATTAATTCATATATATACGATAAAAATGATGCAAACACATAATTAATTAGATAATAACCTTAAATACTTCATTTTCAATCATCTATTTGTTTCTCGTTAAAATACTGAGTAAGATATTCAAAAGGGGAGAAGTTCGGTTTTATTGCATATATCGACGTTTCAGCCGCATTAGAGCGGTTTTACGTGTACATCTTCCCTCGTTAATATAAACGGAAAATCAAGAACATTTTAGTTATTTCTAATAAAAACACATTGTTTTTTATCATTTGTATTGGAAACAACATTGTCATATGTCTTTTCTTGGATCTAAATAATACGAAACCTCGCTCTATGATTTGAAGGTAAAATCCTCAAATATGGTAAAATAGTAACTTTTTCACGTTAATCATGTAGTTTGATATTACGCAAATATATTCATATTTACCAATATTTCGATACTATTTAATGTAGTATCAGGATATGTGATTTGCCCTTCAAGTCTCAGAATTTCGCGTAATATTGCATTTTAAGCAAGTTATCTTGCATTTTGTTTCGTACGAAAAATCATCGAATTTAGCAATATTTTGACGTTTATCATCCCCTTTTCCTTCATGTGATTTAAACAAAATATCATCGAATTAGGCAATATTTTTCCGTTTTTCCACGTTTTTGTGAATTTTCAGTCCATGGGTATTAATTCATATATATACGAGAAAAATGATGCAAACACATAATTGATTAGATAATAACCTTAAATACTTCATTTTCAATCAACTATTTGTTTCTCGGTAAAATACTGAGTAAGATATTGAAAAGGGGAGAAGTTCTGTTTTTATTGCATATATCGACGTTTCAGCCGGAATAGAGCGATTTTCGTGTACATCCTCCATCGGTAATATAAACGGAAAACCAGGAACATTTTAGTTAATTCTAATGAAAACACTTTGATTTTTATCATTTGTATTGGAAACAACATTGTCATATGTCTTTTCTTGGATCCAAATAATACGAAACCTCGCTCTATGATTTGAAGTTAAAATCCTCAAATATGGTTAAATAGTGACTTTTTTCACGTTTGTCATGTAGTTTGATATTACGTTAATATATTCATTTTTACCAATATTTCGATACTATTTCATGTAGTATCACGATATGTGATTTGGCCTTGAAATCTCAGAATTTCGCATAATATTGCATTTTAAGCAAGTTTTCTTGCATTTTGTTTCGTACGAAAAATCATCGAATTTAGCAATATTTTGACGTTTATCATCCCCTTTTCCTTCATGTGATTTAAACAAAATATCATCGAATTAGGCAATATTTTGCCGTTTTCTACGTTTCTGTGAATTTTCAGTCCATGGGTATTAATTCATATATATACGATAAAAATGATGCAAACACATAATTGATTAGATAATAACCTTAAATACTTCATTTTCAATCATCTACTTATTTCTTTTTAAAACACTGAGTAAGATGTTGAAAAGGGGAGAAGTTCGGTTTTATTGCATATATCGACGTTTCAGCCGGATTAGAGCGGTTTTACGTGTACATCTTCCCTTGTTAATATAAACGGAAAATCAAGAACATTTTAGTTATTTCTAAAAAAACACATTGTTTTTTATCATTTGTATTGGAAACAACATTGTCATATGTCTTTTCTTGGATCTAAATAATACGAAACCTCGCTCTATGATTTGAAGGTAAAATCCTCAAATATGGTAAAATAGTAACTTTTTCACGTTTGTCATGTAGTTTGATATTACGTAAATATATTCATTTTTACCAATATTTCGATACTATTTCATGTAGTATCTCGATATGTGATTTGGCCTTGAAATCTCAGAATTTCGCATAATATTGCATTTTAAGCAAGTTTTCTTGCATTTTGTTTCGTACGAAAAATCATCGAATTTAGCAATATTTTGACGTTTATCATCCCCTTTTCCTTCATGTGATTTAAACAAAATATCATCGAATTAGGCAATATTTTGCCGTTTTCCACGTTTTTGTGAATTTTCAGTCCATGGGTATTAATTCATATATATACGATAAAAATGATGCAAACACATAATTGATTAGATAATAACCTTAAATACTTCATTTTCAATCAACTATTTGTTTCTCGTTAAAATACTGAGTAAGATATTGAAAAGGGGAGAAGTTCTGTTTTTATTGCATATATCGACGTTTCAGCCGGAATAGAGCGATTTTCGTGTACATCCTCCATCGGTACTATAAACGGAAAACCAGGAACATTTTAGTTAATTCTAATGAAAACACTTTGATTTTTATCATTTGTATTGGAAACAACATTGTCATATGTCTTTTCTTGGATCAAAATAATACGAAACCTCGCTCTATGATTTGAAGTTAAAATCCTCAAATATGGTTAAATAGTGACTTTTTTCACGTTTGTCATGTAGTTTGATATTACGTAAATATATTCATTTTTACCAATATTTCGATACTATTTCATTGTAGTATCACGATATGTGATTTGGCCTTGAAATCTCAGAATTTCGCATAATATTGCATTTTAAGCAAGTTTTCTTGCATTTTGTTTCGTACGAAAAATCATCGAATTTAGCAATATTTTGACGTTTATCATCCCCTTTTCCTTCATGTGATTTAAACAAAATATCATCGAATTAGGCAATATTTTGCCGTTTTCTACGTTTCTGTGAATTTTCAGTCCATGGGTATTAATTCATATATATACGATAAAAATGATGCAAACACATAATTGATTAGATAATAACCTTAAATACTTCATTTTCAATCATCTACTTATTTCTCGTTAAAATACTGAGTAAGATGTTGAAAAGGGGAGAAGTTCGGTTTTATTGCATATATCGACGTTTCAGCCGGATTAGAGCGGTTTTACGTGTACATCTTCCCTCGTTAATATAAACGGAAAATCAAGAACATTTTAGTTATTTCTAAAAAAACACATTGTTTTTTATCATTTGTATTGGAAACAACATTGTCATATGTCTTTTCTTGGATCTAAATAATACGAAACCTCGCTCTATGATTTGAAGGTAAAATCCTCAAATATGGTAAAATAGTAACTTTTTCACGTTTGTCATGAAGTTTGATATTACGTAAATATATTCATTTTTACCAATATTTCGATACTATTTCATGTAGTATCTCGATATGTGATTTGGCCTTGAAATCTCAGAATTTCGCATAATATTGCATTTTAAGCAAGTTTTCTTGCATTTTGTTTCGTACGAAAAATCATCGAATTTAGCAATATTTTGACGTTTATCATCCCCTTTTCCTTCATGTGATTTAAACAAAATATCATTGAATTAGGCAATATTTTGCCGTTTTCCACGTTTTTGTGAATTTTCAGTCCATGGGTATTAATTCATATATATACGATAAAAATGATGCAAACACATAATTGATTAGATAATAACCTTGAATACTTCATTTTCAATCAACTATTTGTTTCTCGTTAAAATACTGAGTAAGATATTGAAAAGGGGAGAAGTTCTGTTTTTATTGCATATATCGACGTTTCAGCCGGAATAGAGCGGTTTTACGTGTACATCTTCCATCAGTAATATAAACGGAAAATCAGGAACATTTTAGTTAATTCTAATGAAAACACATTGATTTTTATCATTTGTATTGGAAACAACATTGTCATATGTCTTTTCTTGGATCTAAATAATACGAAACCTCGCTCTATGATTTGAAGGTAAAATCCTCAAATATGGTTAAATAGTGACTTTTTTCACGTTTGTCATGTAGTTTGATATTACGTAAATATATTCATTTTTACCAATATTTCGATACTATTTCATTGTAGTATCACGATATGTGATTTGGCCTTGAAATCTCAGAATTTCGCATAATATTGCATTTTAAGCAAGTTTTCTTGCATTTTGTTTTGTACGAAAAATCATCGAATTTAGCAATATTTTGACGTTTATCATCCCCTTTTCCTTCATGTGATTTAAACAAAATATCATCGAATTAGGCAATATTTTGCCGTTTTCCACGTTTTTGTGAATTTTCAGTCCATGGGTATTAATTCATATATATACGATAAAAATGATGCAAACACATAATTAATTAGATAATAACCTTAAATACTTAATTTTCAATCATCTATTTGTTTCTCGTTAAAATACTGAGTAAGATATTCAAAAGGGGAGAAGTTCGGTTTTATTGCATATATCGACGTTTCAGCCGGATTAGAGCGGTTTTACGTGTACATCTTCCCTCGTTAATATAAACGGAAAATCAAGAACATTTTAGTTATTTCTAATAAAAACACATTGTTTTTTATCATTTGTATTGGAAACAACATTGTCATATGTCTTTTCTTGGATCTAAATAATACGAAACCTCGCTCTATGATTTGAAGGTAAAATCCTCAAATAAGGTAAAATAGTAACTTTTTCACGTTTGTCATGTAGTGTGATATTACGTAAATATATTCATTTTTACCAATATTTCGATACTATTTCATGTAGTATCACGATATGTGATTTGGCCTTGAAATCTCAGAATTTCGCATAATATTGCATTTTAAGCAAGTTTTCTTGCATTTTGTTTCGTACGAAAAATCATCGAATTTAGCAATATTTTGACGTTTATCATCCCCTTTTCCTTCATGTGATTTAAACAAAATATCATCGAATTAGGCAATATTTTGCCGTTTTCCACGTTTTTGTGAATTTTCAGTCCATTGGTATTAATTCATATATATACGATAAAAATGATGCAAACACATAATTGATTAGATAATAACCTTAAATACTTCATTTTCAATCATCTACTTGTTTCTCGTTAAAATACTGAGTAAGATGTTGAAAAGGGGAGAAGTTCGGTTTTTATTGCATATATCGACGTTTCAGCCGGATTAGAGCGGTTTAACGTGTACATCTTCCCTCGTTAATATAAACGGAAAATCAAGAACATTATAGTTAATTCTAATGAAAACACATTGTTTTTTATCATTTGTATTGGAAACAACATTGTCATATGTGTTTTCTTGGAACTAAATAATGCGAAACCTCGCTCTATGATTTGAAGGTAAAATCCTCAAATATGGTAAAATAGTGACTTTTTCACGTTAATCATGTAGTTTGATATTACGCAAATATATTCATTTTTACCAATATTTCGATACTATTTCATGTAGTATCACGATATGTGATTTGGCCTTCAAATCTCAGAATTTCGCATAATATTGCATTTTAAGCAAGTTTCCTTGCATTTTGTTTCGTACGAAAAATCATCGAATTTAGCAATATTTTTACGTTTATCATCCCCTTTTCCTTTATTTGATTTAAACAAAATATCATCGAATTAGGCAATATTTTGCCGTTTTTCCACGTTTTTGTGAATTTTCAGTCTATGGGTATTAATTCATTATATATACGATAAAAATGATGCAAACACATAATTGATTAGATAATAACCTTAAATACTGCATTTTCAATCAACTATTTGTTTCTCGTTAAAATACTGAGTAAGATAATGAAAAGGGGAGAAGTTCTGTTTTTATTGCATATATCGACGTTTCAGCCGGAATAGAGCGGTTTTACGTGTACATCTTCCATCAGTAATATAAACGAAAAATCAGGAACATTTTAGTTAATTCTAATGAAAACACATTGATTTTTATCATTTGTATTGGAAACAACATTGTCATGTCTTTTCTTGGATCTAAATAATACGAAACCTCGCTATATGATTCTAAGTTATAATCCTCAAATATGGTTAAATAGTGACTTTTTTCACGATTTTCATGTAGTTTGATATTACGTAAATATATTCATTTTTACCAATATTTCGATACTATTTCATGTAGTATCACGATATGTGATTTGGCCTTGAAATCTCAGAATTTCGCATAATATTGCATTTTAAGCAAGTTTTCTTGCATTTTGTTTCGTACGAAAAATCATCGAATTTAGCAATATTTTGACGTTTATCATCCCCTTTTCCTTCATGTGATTTAAACAAAATATCATCGAATTAGGCAATATTTTGCCGTTTTCCACGTTTTTGTGAATTTTCAGTCCATGGGTATTAATTCATATATATACGATAAAAATGATGCAAACACATAATTAATTAGATAATAACCTTAAATACTTAATTTTCAATCATCTATTTGTTTCTCGTTAAAATACTGAGTAAGATATTCAAAAGGGGAGAAGTTCGGTTTTATTGCATATATCGACGTTTCAGCCGGATTAGAGCGGTTTTACGTGTACATCTTCCCTCGTTAATATAAATGGAAAATCAAGAACATTTTAGTTATTTCTAATAAAAACACATTGTTTTTTATCATTTGTATTGGAAACAACATTGTCATATGTCTTTTCTTGGATCTAAATAATACGAAACCTCGCTCTATGATTTGAAGGTAAAATCCTCAAATATGGTAAAATAGTAACTTTTTCACGTTAATCATGTAGTTTGATATTACGCAAATATATTCATTTTTACCAATATTCCGATACTATTTAATGTAGTATCAGCATATGTGATTTGCCCTTCAAGTCTCAGAATTTCGCGTAATATTGCATTTTAAGCAAGTTATCTTGCATTTTGTTTCGTACGAAAAATCATCGAATTTAGCAATATTTTGACGTTTATCATCCCCTTTTCCTTCATGTGATTTAAACAAAATATCATCGAATTAGGCAATATTTTTCCGTTTTTCCACGTTTTTGTGAATTTTCAGTCCATTGGTATTAATTCATATATATACGATAAAAATGATGCAAACACATAATTGATTAGATAATAACCTTAAATACTTCATTTTCAATCAACTATTTGTTTCTCGGTAAAATACTGAGTAAGATATTGAAAAGGGGAGAAGTTCTGTTTTTATTGCATATATCGACGTTTCAGCCGGAATAGAGCGATTTTCGTGTACATCCTCCATCGGTAATATAAACGGAAAACCAGGAACATTTTAGTTAATTCTAATGAAAACACTTTCATTTTTATCATTTGTATTGGAAACAACATTGTCATATGTCTTTTCTTGGATCCAAATAATACGAAACCTCGCTCTATGATTTGAAGTTAAAATCCTCAAATATGGTTAAATAGTGACTTTTTTCACGTTTGTCATGTAGTTTGATATTACGTAAATATATTCATTTTTACCAATATTTCGATACTATTTCATGTAGTATCACGATATGTGATTTGGCCTTGAAATCTCAGAATTTCGCATAATATTGCATTTTAAGCAAGTTTTCTTGCATTTTAATTCGTACGAAAAATCATCGAATTTAGCAATATTTTGACGTTTATCATCCCCTTTTCCTTCATGTGATTTAAACAAAATATCATCGAATTAGGCAATATTTTGCCGTTTTCTACGTTTCTGTGAATTTTCAGTCCATGGGTATTAATTCATATATATACGATAAAAATGATGCAAACACATAATTGATTAGATAATAACCTTAAATACTTCATTTTCAATCATCTACTTATTTCTCGTTAAAATACTGAGTAAGATGTTGAAAAGGGGAGAAGTTCGGTTTTATTGCATATATCGACGTTTCAGCCGGATTAGAGCGGTTTTACGTGTACATCTTCCCTCGTTAATATAAACGGAAAATCAAGAACATTTTAGTTATTTCTAAAAAAACACATTGTTTTTTATCATTTGTATTGGAAACAACATTGTCATATGTCTTTTCTTGGATCTAAATAATACGAAACCTCGCTCTATGATTTGAAGGTAAAATCCTCAAATATGGTAAAATAGTAACTTTTTCACGTTTGTCATGAAGTTTGATATTACGTAAATATATTCATTTTTACCAATATTTCGATACTATTTCATGTAGTATCTCGATATGTGATTTGGCCTTGAAATCTCAGAATTTCGCATAATATTGCATTTTAAGCAAGTTTTCTTGCATTTTGTTTCGTACGAAAAATCATCGAATTTAGCAATATTTTGACGTTTATCATCCCCTTTTCCTTCATGTGATTTAAACAAAATATCATCGAATTAGGCAATATTTTGCCGTTTTCCACGTTTTTGTGAATTTTCAGTCCATGGGTATTAATTCATATATATACGATAAAAATGATGCAAACACATAATTGATTAGATAATAACCTTAAATACTTCATTTTCAATCAACTATTTGTTTCTCGTTAAAATACTGAGTAAGATATTGAAAAGGGGAGAAGTTCTGTTTTTATTGCATATATCGACGTTTCAGCCGGAATAGAGCGGTTTTACGTGTACATCTTCCATCAGTAATATAAACGGAAAATCAGGAACATTTTAGTTAATTCTAATGAAAACACATTGATTTTTATCATTTGTATTGGAAACAACATTGTCATATGTCTTTTCTTGGATCTAAATAATACGAAACCTCGCTCTATGATTTGAAGGTAAAATCCTCAAATATGGTAAAATAGTAACTTTTTCACGTTAATCATGTAGTTTGATATTACGCAAATATATTCATTTTTACCAATATTCCGATACTATTTAATGTAGTATCAGGATATGTGATTTGCCCTTCAAGTCTCAGAATTTCGCGTAATATTGCATTTTAAGCAAGTTATCTTGCATTTTGTTTCGTACGAAAAATCATCGAATTTAGCAATATTTTGACGTTTATCACCCCCTTTTCCTTCATGTGATTTAAACAAAATATCATCGAATTAGTCAATATTTTGCCGTTTTTCCACGTTTTTGTGAATTTTCAGTCCATGGGTATTAATTCATATATATACGATAAAAATGATGCAAACACATAATTGATTAGATAATAACCTTAAATACTTCATTTTCAATCAACTATTTGTTTCTCGTTAAAATACTGAGTAAGATATTGAAAAGGGAAGAAGTTCTGTTTTTATTGCATATATCGACGTTTCAGCCGGAATAGAGCGATTTTCGTGTACATCCTCCATCGGTAATATAAACGGAAAACCAGGAACATTTTAGTTAATTCTAATGAAAACACTTTGATTTTTATCATTTGTATTGGAAACAACATTGTCATATGTCTTTTCTTGGATCCAAATAATACGAAACCTCGCTCTATGATTTGAAGTTAAAATCCTCAAATATGGTTAAATAGTGACTTTTTTCACGTTTGTCATGTAGTTTGATATTACGTAAATATATTCATTTTTACCAATATTTCGATACTATTTCATTGTAGTATCACGATATGTGATTTGGCCTTGAAATCTCAGAATTTCGCATAATATTGCATTTTAAGCAAGTTTTCTTGCATTTTGTTTTGTACGAAAAATCATCGAATTTAGCAATATTTTGACGTTTATCATCCCCTTTTCCTTCATGTGATTTAAACAAAATATCATCGAATTAGGCAATATTTTGCCGTTTACCACGTTTTTGTGAATTTTCAGTCCATGGGTATTAATTCATATATATACGATAAAAATGATGCAAACACATAATTAATTAGATAATAACCTTAAATACTTCATTTTCAATCATCTATTTGTTTCTCGTTAAAATACTGAGTAAGATATTCAAAAGGGGAGAAGTTCGGTTGTATTGCATATATCGACGTTTCAGCCGGATTAGAGCGGTTTTACGTGTACATCTTCCCTCGTTAATATAAACGGAAAATCAAGAACATTTTAGTTATTTCTAATAAAAACACATTGTTTTTTATCATTTGTATTGGAAACAACATTGTCATATGTCTTTTCTTGGATCTAAATAATACGAAACCTCGCTCTATGATTTGAAGGTAAAATCCTCAAATATGGTAAAATAGTAACTTTTTCACGTTTGTCATGTAGTGTGATATTACGTAAATATATTCATTTTTACCAATATTTCGATACTATTTCATGTAGTATCACGATATGTGATTTGGCCTTGAAATCTCAGAATTTCGCATAATATTGCATTTTAAGCAAGTTTTCTTGCATTTTGTTTCGTACGAAAAATCATCGAATTTAGCAATATTTTGACGTTTATCATCCCCTTTTCCTTCATGTGATTTAAACAAAATATCATCGAATTAGGCAATATTTTGCCGTTTTCCACGTTTTTGTGAATTTTCAGTCCATTGGTATTAATTCATATATATACGATAAAAATGATGCAAACACATAATTGATTAGATAATAACCTTAAATACTTCATTTTCAATCATCTACTTGTTTCTCGTTAAAATACTGAGTAAGATGTTGAAAAGGGGAGAAGTTCGGTTTTTATTGCATATATCGACGTTTCAGCCGGATTAGAGCGGTTTAACGTGTACATCTTCCCTCGTTAATATAAACGGAAAATCAAGAACATTATAGTTAATTCTAATGAAAACACATTGTTTTTTATCATTTGTATTGGAAACAACATTGTCATATGTGTTTTCTTGGAACTAAATAATGCGAAACCTCGCTCTATGATTTGAAGGTAAAATCCTCAAATATGGTAAAATAGTGACTTTTTCACGTTAATCATGTAGTTTGATATTACGCAAATATATTCATTTTTACCAATATTTCGATACTATTTCATGTAGTATCACGATATGTGATTTGGCCTTCAAATCTCAGAATTTCGCATAATATTGCATTTTAAGCAAGTTTCCTTGCATTTTGTTTCGTACGAAAAATCATCGAATTTAGCAATATTTTGACGTTTATCATCCCCTTTTCCTTTATTTGATTTAAACAAAATATCATCGAATTAGGCAATATTTTGCCGTTTTTCCACGTTTTTGTGAATTTTCAGTCTATGGGTATTAATTCATTATATATACGATAAAAATGATGCAAACACATAATTGATTAGATAATAACCTTAAATACTGCATTTTCAATCAACTATTTGTTTCTCGTTAAAATACTGAGTAAGATAATGAAAAGGGGAGAAGTTCTGTTTTTATTGCATATATCGACGTTTCAGCCGGAATAGAGCGGTTTTACGTGTTCATCTTCCATCAGTAATATAAACTAAAAATCAGGAACATTTTAGTTAATTCTAATGAAAACACATTGATTTTTATCATTTGTATTGGAAACAACATTGTCATGTCTTTTCTTGGATCTAAATAATACGAAACCTCGCTCTATGATTCTAAGTTATAATCCTCAAATATGGTTAAATAGAGACTTTTTTCACGATTTTCATGTAGTTTGATATTACGTAAATATATTCATTTTTACCAATATTTCGATACTATTTCATGTAGTATCACGATATGTGATTTGGCCTTGAAATCTCAGAATTTCGCATAATATTGCATTTTAAGCAAGTTTTCTTGCATTTTGTTTCGTACGAAAAATCATCGAATTTAGCAATATTTTGACGTTTATCATCCCCTTTTCCTTCATGTGATTTAAACAAAATATCATCGAATTAGGCAATATTTTGCCGTTTTCCACGTTTTTGTGAATTTTCAGTCCATGGGTATTAATTCATATATATACGATAAAAATGATGCAAACACATAATTAATTAGATAATAACCTTAAATACTTCATTTTCAATCATCTATTTGTTTCTCGTTAAAATACTGAGTAAGATATTCAAAAGGGGAGAAGTTCGGTTTTATTGCATATATCGACGTTTCAGCCGCATTAGAGCGGTTTTACGTGTACATCTTCCCTCGTTAATATAAACGGAAAATCAAGAACATTTTAGTTATTTCTAATAAAAACACATTGTTTTTTATCATTTGTATTGGAAACAACATTGTCATATGTCTTTTCTTGGATCTAAATAATACGAAACCTCGCTCTATGATTTGAAGGTAAAATCCTCAAATATGGTAAAATAGTAACTTTTTCACGTTAATCATGTAGTTTGATATTACGCAAATATATTCATATTTACCAATATTTCGATACTATTTAATGTAGTATCAGGATATGTGATTTGCCCTTCAAGTCTCAGAATTTCGCGTAATATTGCATTTTAAGCAAGTTATCTTGCATTTTGTTTCGTACGAAAAATCATCGAATTTAGCAATATTTTGACGTTTATCATCCCCTTTTCCTTCATGTGATTTAAACAAAATATCATCGAATTAGGCAATATTTTTCCGTTTTTCCACGTTTTTGTGAATTTTCAGTCCATGGGTATTAATTCATATATATACGAGAAAAATGATGCAAACACATAATTGATTAGATAATAACCTTAAATACTTCATTTTCAATCAACTATTTGTTTCTCGGTAAAATACTGAGTAAGATATTGAAAAGGGGAGAAGTTCTGTTTTTATTGCATATATCGACGTTTCAGCCGGAATAGAGCGATTTTCGTGTACATCCTCCATCGGTAATATAAACGGAAAACCAGGAACATTTTAGTTAATTCTAATGAAAACACTTTGATTTTTATCATTTGTATTGGAAACAACATTGTCATATGTCTTTTCTTGGATCCAAATAATACGAAACCTCGCTCTATGATTTGAAGTTAAAATCCTCAAATATGGTTAAATAGTGACTTTTTTCACGTTTGTCATGTAGTTTGATATTACGTAAATATATTCATTTTTACCAATATTTCGATACTATTTCATGTAGTATCACGATATGTGATTTGGCCTTGAAATCTCAGAATTTCGCATAATATTGCATTTTAAGCAAGTTTTCTTGCATTTTGTTTCGTACGAAAAATCATCGAATTTAGCAATATTTTGACGTTTATCATCCCCTTTTCCTTCATGTGATTTAAACAAAATATCATCGAATTAGGCAATATTTTGCCGTTTTCTACGTTTCTGTGAATTTTCAGTCCATGGGTATTAATTCATATATATACGATAAAAATGATGCAAACACATAATTGATTAGATAATAACCTTAAATACTTCATTTTCAATCATCTACTTATTTCTTTTTAAAACACTGAGTAAGATGTTGAAAAGGGGAGAAGTTCGGTTTTATTGCATATATCGACGTTTCAGCCGGATTAGAGCGGTTTTACGTGTACATCTTCCCTTGTTAATATAAACGGAAAATCAAGAACATTTTAGTTATTTCTAAAAAAACACATTGTTTTTTATCATTTGTATTGGAAACAACATTGTCATATGTCTTTTCTTGGATCTAAATAATACGAAACCTCGCTCTATGATTTGAAGGTAAAATCCTCAAATATGGTAAAATAGTAACTTTTTCACGTTTGTCATGTAGTTTGATATTACGTAAATATATTCATTTTTACCAATATTTCGATACTATTTCATGTAGTATCTCGATATGTGATTTGGCCTTGAAATCTCAGAATTTCGCATAATATTGCATTTTAAGCAAGTTTTCTTGCATTTTGTTTCGTACGAAAAATCATCGAATTTAGCAATATTTTGACGTTTATCATCCCCTTTTCCTTCATGTGATTTAAACAAAATATCATCGAATTAGGCAATATTTTGCCGTTTTCCACGTTTTTGTGAATTTTCAGTCCATGGGTATTAATTCATATATATACGATAAAAATGATGCAAACACATAATTGATTAGATAATAACCTTAAATACTTCATTTTCAATCAACTATTTGTTTCTCGTTAAAATAATGAGTAAGATATTGAAAAGGGGAGAAGTTCTGTTTTTATTGCATATATCGACGTTTCAGCCGGAATAGAGCGATTTTCGTGTACATCCTCCATCGGTACTATAAACGGAAAACCAGGAACATTTTAGTTAATTCTAATGAAAACACTTTGATTTTTATCATTTGTATTGGAAACAACATTGTCATATGTCTTTTCTTGGATCAAAATAATACGAAACCTCGCTCTATGATTTGAAGTTAAAATCCTCAAATATGGTTAAATAGTGACTTTTTTCACGTTTGTCATGTAGTTTGATATTACGTAAATATATTCATTTTTACCAATATTTCGATACTATTTCATTGTAGTATCACGATATGTGATTTGGCCTTGAAATCTCAGAATTTCGCATAATATTGCATTTTAAGCAAGTTTTCTTGCATTTTGTTTCGTACGAAAAATCATCGAATTTAGCAATATTTTGACGTTTATCATCCCCTTTTCCTTCATGTGATTTAAACAAAATATCATCGAATTAGGCAATATTTTGCCGTTTTCTACGTTTCTGTGAATTTTCAGTCCATGGGTATTAATTCATATATATACGATAAAAATGATGCAAACACATAATTGATTAGATAATAACCTTAAATACTTCATTTTCAATCAACTATTTGTTTCTCGGTAAAATACTGAGTAAGATATTGAAAAGGGGAGAAGTTCTGTTTTTATTGCATATATCGACGTTTCAGCCGGAATAGAGCGATTTTCGTGTACATCCTCCATCGGTAATATAAACGGAAAACCAGGAACATTTTAGTTAATTCTAATGAAAACACTTTGATTTTTATCATTTGTATTGGAAACAACATTGTCATATGTCTTTTCTTGGATCCAAATAATACGAAACCTCGCTCTATGATTTGAAGTTAAAATCCTCAAATATGGTTAAATAGTGACTTTTTTCACGTTTGTCATGTAGTTTGATATTACGTAAATATATTCATTTTTACCAATATTTCGATACTATTTCATGTAGTATCACGATATGTGATTTGGCCTTGAAATCTCAGAATTTCGCATAATATTGCATTTTAAGCAAGTTTTCTTGCATTTTGTTTCGTACGAAAAATCATCGAATTTAGCAATATTTTGACGTTTATCATCCCCTTTTCCTTCATGTGATTTAAACAAAATATCATCGAATTAGGCAATATTTTGCCGTTTTCTACGTTTCTGTGAATTTTCAGTCCATGGGTATTAATTCATATATATACGATAAAAATGATGCAAACACATAATTGATTAGATAATAACCTTAAATACTTCATTTTCAATCATCTACTTATTTCTCGTTAAAACACTGAGTAAGATGTTGAAAAGGGGAGAAGTTCGGTTTTATTGCATATATCGACGTTTCAGCCGGATTAGAGCGGTTTTACGTGTACATCTTCCCTTGTTAATATAAACGGAAAATCAAGAACATTTTAGTTATTTCTAAAAAAACACATTGTTTTTTATCATTTGTATTGGAAACAACATTGTCATATGTCTTTTCTTGGATCTAAATAATACAAACCTCGCTCTATGATTTGAAGGTAAAATCCTCAAATATGGTAAAATAGTAACTTTTTCACGTTTGTCATGTAGTTTGATATTACGTAAATATATTCATTTTTACCAATATTTCGATACTATTTCATTGTAGTATCACGATATGTGATTTGGCCTTGAAATCTCAGAATTTCGCATAATATTGCATTTTAAGCAAGTTTTCTTGCATTTTGTTTCGTACGAAAAATCATCGAATTTAGCAATATTTTGACGTTTATCATCCCCTTTTCCTTCATGTGATTTAAACAAAATATCATCGAATTAGGCAATATTTTGCCGTTTTCTACGTTTCTGTGAATTTTCAGTCCATGGGTATTAATTCATATATATACGATAAAAATGATGCAAACACATAATTGATTAGATAATAACCTTAAATACTTCATTTTCAATCAACTATTTGTTTCTCGGTAAAATACTGAGTAAGATATTGAAAAGGGGAGAAGTTCTGTTTTTATTGCATATATCGACGTTTCAGCCGGAATAGAGCGGTTTTACGTGTACATCTTCCATCAGTAATATAAACGGAAAATCAAGAACATTTTAGTTATTTCTAATAAAAACACATTGTTTTTATCATTTGTATTGGAAACAACATTGTCATATGTCTTTTCTTGGATCTAAATAATACGAAACCTCGCTCTATGATTTGAAGGTAAAATCCTCAAATATGGTAAAATAGTAACTTTTTCACGTTAATCATGTAGTTTGATATTACGCAAATATATTCATTTTTACCAATATTCCGATACTATTTCATGTAGTATCACGATATGTGATTTGGCCTTCAAATCTCAGAATTTCGCATAATATTGCATTTTAAGCAAGTTTCCTTGCATTTTGTTTCGTACGAAAAATCATCGAATTTAGCAATATTTTGACGTTTATCATCCCCTTTTCCTTTATTTGATTTAAACAAAATATCATCGAATTAGGCAATATTTTGCCGTTTTTCCACGTTTTTGTAAATTTTCAGTCTATGGGTATTAATTCATTATATATACGATAAAAATGATGCAAACACATAATTGATTAGATAATATCCTTAAATACTGCATTTTCAATCAACTATTTGTTTCTCGTTAAAATACTGAGTAAGATAATGAAAAGGGGAGAAGTTCTGTTTTTATTGCATATATCGACGTTTCAGCCGGAATAGAGCGGTTTTACGTGTTCATCTTCCATCAGTAATATAAACGAAAAATCAGGAACATTTTAGTTAATTCTAATGAAAACACATTGATTTTTATCATTTGTATTGGAAACAACATTGTCATGTCTTTTCTTGGATCTAAATAATACGAAACCTCGCTCTATGATTTGAAGGTAAAATCCTCAAATATGGTAAAATAGTAACTTTTTCACGTTTGTCATGTAGTGTGATATTACGTAAATATATTCATTTTTACCAATATTTCGATACTATTTCATGTAGTATCACGATATGTGATTTGGCCTTGAAATCTCAGAATTTCGCATAATATTGCATTTTAAGCAAGTTTTCTTGTATTTTGTTTCGTACGAAAAATCATCGAATTTAGCAATATTTTGACGTTTATCATCCCCTTTTCCTTCATGTGATTTAAACAAAATATCATCGAATTAGGCAATATTTTGCCGTTTTCCACGTTTTTGTGAATTTTCAGTCCATTGGTATTAATTCATATATATACGATAAAAATGATGCAAACACATAATTGATTAGATAATAACCTTAAATACTTCATTTTCAATCAACTACTTGTTTCTCGTTAAAATACTGAGTAAGATGTTGAAAAGGGGAGAAGTTCGGTTTTTATTGCATATATCGACGTTTCAGCCGGATTAGAGCGGTTTAACGTGTACATCTTCCCTCGTTAATATAAACGGAAAATCAAGAACATTATAGTTAATTCTAATGAAAACACATTGTTTTTTATCATTTGTATTGGAAACAACATTGTCATATGTCTTTTCTTGGAACTAAATAATGCGAAACCTCGCTCTATGATTTGAAGGTAAAATCCTCAAATATGGTAAAATAGTGACTTTTTCACGTTAATCATGTAGTTTGATATTACGCAAATATATTCATTTTTACCAATATTTCGATACTATTTCATGTAGTATCACGATATGTGATTTGGCCTTCAAATCTCAGAATTTCGCATAATATTGCATTTTAAGCAAGTTTCCTTGCATTTTGTTTCGTACGAAAAATCATCGAATTTAGCAATATTTTGACGTTTATCATCCCTTTTTCCTTTATTTGATTTAAACAAAATATCATCGAATTAGGCAATATTTTGCCGTTTTTCCACGTTTTTGTGAATTTTCAGTCTATGGGTATTAATTCATTATATATACGATAAAAATGATGCAAACACATAACTGATTAGATAATAACCTTAAATACTTCATTTTCAATCAACTATTTGTTTCTCGGTAAAATACTGAGTAAGATATTGAAAAGGGGAGAAGTTCTGTTTTTATTGCATATATCGACGTTTCAGCCGGAATAGAGCGATTTTCGTGTACATCTTCCATCGGTAATATAAACGGAAAACCAGGAACATTTTAGTTAATTCTAATGAAAACACTTTGATTTTTATCATTTGTATTGGAAACAACATTGTCATATGTCTTTTCTTGGATCCAAATAATACGAAACCTCGCTCTATGATTTGAAGTTAAAATCCTCAAATATGGTTAAATAGTGACTTTTTTTCACGTTTGTCATGTAGTTTGATATTACGTAAATATATTCATTTTTACCAATATTTCGATACTATTTCATGTAGTATCACGATATGTGATTTGGCCTTGAAATCTCAGAATTTCGCATAATATTGCATTTTAAGCAAGTTTTCTTGCATTTTGTTTCGTACGAAAAATCATCGAATTTAGCAATATTTTGACGTTTATCATCCCCTTTTACTTCATGTGATTTAAACAAAATATCATCGAATTAGGCAATATTTTGCCGTTTTCCACGTTTCTGTGAATTTTCAGTCCATGGGTATTAATTCATATATATACGATAAAAATGATGCAAACACATAATTGATTAGATAATAACCTTAAATACTTCATTTTCAATCATCTACTTATTTCTCGTTAAAATACTGAGTAAGATGTTGAAAAGGGGAGAAGTTCGGTTTTATTGCATATATCGACGTTTCAGCCGGATTAGAGCGGTTTTACGTGTACATCTTCCCACGTTAATATAAACGGAAAATCAAGAACATTTTAGTTATTTCTAAAAAAACACATTGTTTTTTATCATTTGTATTGGAAACAACATTGTCATATGTCTTTTCTTGGATCTAAATAATACGAAACCTCGCTCTATGATTTGAAGGTAAAATCCTCAAATATGGTAAAATAGTAACTTTTTCACGTTTGTCATGTAGTTTGATATTACGTAAATATATTCATTTTTACCAATATTTCGATACTATTTAATGTAGTATCAGGATATGTGATTTGCCCTTCAAGTCTCAGAATTTCGCGTAATATTGCATTTTAAGCAAGTTATCTTGCATTTTGTTTCGTACGAAAAATCATCGAATTTAGCAATATTTTGACGTTTATCACCCCCTTTTCCTTCATGTGATTTAAACAAAATATCATCGAATTAGTCA